>NW_019154166.1:2761884-2801884 GCF_002288905.1 Enhydra lutris kenyoni | reverse complement strand
GTTCCTTGGTCTAGATCCTGGGAACACAGCAGGGACCAATAAACAAGGAAACTGTCCTAAGAATTAAATTATATAATATGCTAGATCAATGCTACATGAGACAGTAGCACAAGGGATCAGAGCCTGTGTGTGTGCGTGCGTGTGCATGTGTGTGTAGAGACGGTACGGTTCCGGAAACGTCAAAGGCTTGCACCGGGGCCGTTGGGGAAGAGATGGAAAAGAGGGGTTGAATTCAAGGCATGTTTAAGATTCAAAAACAAAACAAAAAACCAAGAGGTTAGCATGTGGAGTCTGAAAAAGAGGGAGAAATTCAGGACGATGCCCCGGTTCGACTTTAGGGAAGGGCTGGGGGCAAGGGGTGCCACCAACTCAAATTCCCCAAGAATATTTTTTTCACTCTTTCCCACTGAATCTTTTTCAAACAACTGGGACTACCCCAAGTTATAACTTACAACTCAATCTTGCCATAACTCCCATTGAAATGTAAAACACGCGAAACTTAAAAACAGCGATCGGTTTATATCTTCGTTCTTGGATCCTGAAAGTGGGGTCCCTGCGTGGGGGTGCAGGTATAGAATGCATTTTTCTAGGGAAAAGGGCCTCCGCTTTCATCGTGTTCTGTAAGGGACATAGGGCTCCACCTCTGTGCGGATTAGGTGACTGACCCCAGGTTAAGAGAGTGGTCCCTAGACACGTGGGGGAAAAGCTGGGACCGAAGAGTAGGAAACAGAAATTGCAAAAGGGTAAGAGGGAGGGAGATGCCAGAAGACCAGCCCTGAGCTCTTCGGTCTGCTGAAGAAAAGGACAGGACAGGATGATGGGCTGCTCTCTATTGCCTTCCCCTACTGTCTGGCCGGGGACACCTGGGAAAGAAAGCAAAGGGATGCACCCTTCATTGAAGTCTCCCCACCAAAGTATCTGTGGGCTGGGTATTAGGAAGGGCCGCACCCCACAAATCACCTCACTGGGAGGTGGAACAAAATGATTCAGCCCAAAGATGCTATGGGGTGGTGGTGGGGGTGGTGGCTGGTCAGACCCTGCTGGGAGAACTCCCTGGAGCAGGCTCTGAGCAGAGGGAAGGGACAAAGTTGGCGGGCAGCTGACTCCACCATGTCCGGATCCACCAGGATCCGGGCAGTGCCAGAGTGAGAGCCTGGTGAATTTATTAAGACCTTAGAGACTCACTCAGCCCGGGAACCTCCGGTGGCCTGGTCTTAGGTCACACTCATGTGGACCTTTGCCTCGGAGCCCCTTACCTTCTGGGGGTCTTAGGCGGCAGGGAGGAGGGTCTCCTTCCCACCCATCCTAGGAGTTAATGGAGAGTGAAGGGTGCACCGGGCGGTGGGAGTAACCTGACCCTACAGACTGGAAGTCCTGCAACCAATGCTAGTAGGGGTGGTGGGCGTCAGGGACAAGGACGGTCCTGGTCGCCAGACCTGCCACCTCGCCCCAGTCACTCAGGTTGGAAATCCTGTCCCCTACCCCGCTCCGCTCAAATACTCTTCCTGGGGGGCGGGGGGTCCTCTTGGCCCCGGGAATTAGTCCCTTGCCTGGGTACTGAACCTGATCGTCGCTCCAGGAGGACAGACAGGTGCAGGTGTTCACCTAGGAATCTCAGGGCTCATTCATTGTCCCCAACCAGGCAACTCCACCGCCTATCTTCAAAGCTGTGCGCCAGAGCACTAGGTGCGAGGACGGCGAGCGCCAGCGGGAAGAGGCGGGACCCCAGGTTACGCACTGACCCCGAGACGGTGACCACAAGGAGCGGGAACCCGGGGGCTCAGGGTCGTCCTGGAGGGCTGCACGGGATGGGGACCAGGCCGAGACCACTCCCTCCTACTTCCCCGACGTTATTTCCTGGGAGGAGTCGGAGCTCGCGGGCGGGAGCGGAGATTCCCACACGCGGCTCAGGAGTCCCGGGCGTCGGGGCGGGTGGTCCACGCGCGCGCCGCAGGTCGGCTCCGCCGCGAGCCGTGGCCCTAGGACCGCAGCCGGCCTGGTACGACCTCTAAAGGCGTCCGCGAGCGCGTCTTCACGTCGGCTCGTTGGTCTAGGGGTATGATTCTCGCTTCGGGTGCGAGAGGTCCCGGGTTCAAATCCCGGACGAGCCCGGCATCAGTTTTGGCGGAGACCCGAGCGCCCAGAGGCGAGGACAGACCGAACGGCCGGCGCGGCACGCAGACCTCCCTACGAACCCCGCACGGCGGGCCGGGAGCCTGGAGCCGGTGCGGTGCGCTGGAAGGTCTTTTGTTCCGAGCGCAGAGCCCGGTGGCCGGAGGGAGTTCGCGACGCGCCGCCGGGCCCGGGGAGCCGGAGAGGAGGGCGCGGAAGCGTGCGGACGTGGGGCTGGCGCCTCGCGTTCCCGCCCCGCTTCTTCGCGCGTCGCGCGTGTCCCCAGCAGGCCGGCTGGGGCTGCGGATGACGGCGAGCGGAACGCGGCGGGACTTGTCACAGGCCGGTCTCCGCGTCTCCGGGTTGCTCAGGGCCGGTCTAGGGCGTGCGCGGGTCTATGGCGGGCCCTTCCCGGGCTCGGAGGGGTGAAAGCCCGGACGGAGCGCGGCCAGGGAACCAGATGTTCGAGCTGGAGGACAGCTCCGTAAGCTTCTTCCTCGTTAGTATAGTGGTGAGTATCCCCGCCTGTCACGCGGGAGACCGGGGTTCGATTCCCCGACGGGGAGTAGTCTGATTTTTTTTTTTTTTTTTTTTTGCTGTTTTCTATCATCCTGCTCACAGCAAGGTACCTGGGCCTGGACGTGGGGTGGACAGGTCCCTTAGAAACAAAGAGGCAAGGGAAGGGGGACGTAAAGGGTAGTTGGTCCTGACTCTCGGGCTCACCGAGTTTGTGTTTCGCCTTGGGCACCTTGCGTGGTAATTGCGCGGCTGAATGAGCCCTTTGTCCCCTCGGGTCAAGGAATGTGCTGACGAGACGCGTCCGTGGGCGAGGACCGAGGCGCACAGCCGGAGGGACCGCACGGAGCCGGCGCCGCGCTCCCTCGGAGACCCGGACGCGCGCTTGCGGGCTCGGATGGGCGGGCAGGCCTCGGTGCTGACTGTGCTTCGCCAACGGGGCTCCCCCCAGAGGGGCGATCTCGGAACAAGGGAAAAGATTTTAAAAAATAATAATAAATCAAAAAATAAACGAAAAGGAAGGGTTATGCGTTGGCCGGGAATCGAACCCGGGTCAACTGCTTGGAAGGCAGCTATGCTCACCACTATACCACCAACGCCCGCCGAAAACGTCAGTTCCCGACGCTATATTTCAATACGTGCGGGGCCGCGTGGCCCGCGGAACGCGACTTCCGGGGAGCTGCGGGTGGGCGTGGTTGACGCGACCCCCCTCACCCCGCGAGAGACTGCGCTTAACCGCGCGCAGCCGACACAGGGAAAAGCGAGGTTCAGGTGACCTAAATGAAGGGGCTTTCTGGGTCACTGGCAGAGCCGGAGATACATCAAAGCTTTGTCGGGGTGGGGGGAAGGGGGCGGCGGTCGGGACGGCAGCGACACCGCGATGGCTTCGTCATCCCCTACAAATAAGTCCCGAACACACCAGTCGCTTCTCTGCTGAGCGAGCTCCGTGTGTCCCAGAGCTAAAGAGCTGAACTTCGCGCCAAGTGCGCCGAAGCACAGTTTCACCCACGGAGGGAGAGTCGTTCCCAGATGTCCACGTGCGGCTCCAAGAGCTACTCCGCCGACCCTTAGGGGAAGGTCCGGAGGGCTTAGCTCCGCCCCTTGTCGCTGACGATAGCTCTGTTCACGAGGTCCGGCCAACCGCGGGCTCGGGAAGGCCTCGTGGCGCAACGGTAGCGCGTCTGACTCCAGATCAGAAGGTTGCGTGTTCAAATCACGTCGGGGTCACGAAAGCTTGCCATTTTCGATACCGGGATCCGCATTTTCGGGCAAAAGGGGGTAAAAGTCCTCATCTCTATAATAGGAAAAAAAAAAAACCTCAGTGCCCCTGTGTTTTTTTTTTCCCCCAAAGTGTATGAATTTTCTCCTAAAATACAAATTCAGGAATCTCTCCCCCCCACCAATTTAGGAATTTCTTTTGCATCTTGACTGTTTCAGTCAAATCAACCAACAGTGACACCTTTAATCTCATGGATATTTTAGGTATCTTGGGGCAAATCGTTCACTAACGGCTCCGAGTTCTTGCTCAGAACATGTCTCTGGAGCAATAAAGATTCTTTATTGGAAGGGGAGTAGCAAGAATTGATCATTATTATACGTAGCAATTAATTAATTAAATGCAAATGTTCTCCAGACTTCTCAAATGTCACTAGAAGCCTGGAGCCAAGTGCATTTTTGCTGCTTCCGGCCTATTGGGTAGGGGGGCGGGGGCAACAAAGAAATACAGGCCGGCCACTCCGAAGGCCTTGTCCACCCGAGCGTGAGATTTCTTCCTGGACATCTCTTTCCTAACAGTGCCTCTGTTCGAGGGCACCCGGCCTGGGCTGCAGAAGAGCTGTCCGGCTTTCTGTCGGAGCGGTCACTGAGTCACGTGTGCCCAGACCGAGGCAGACAATCCGCTCTCCCTTGCACAGACTGTGCGTGCCCCAATTGGGAACTGCTGATGACTTAGGGAGCTGCCCAGGAGCTCTGACCACCTGACTCGGAAGGCATGTGATGGGGACAGCAGGCAGCCCAGCTTCCCCATTACCGCCCACCCTAAGCAGAGCACCTTTTAGGAGATACTCTGTCAAATAAATAAATAAAGAAAGAAAGAAAATCTTTTTAAAATAATAATTAATTGATTAATTAATTAAAGTGTGACAAAGGAAGCTAAACAATGTGGAGGAGAGAATTAGAAGCTCTGATTATGTCAAAGAGGAATTTAAAAAAGAAGACAATAGAAAATAGTACAGAAACTGTATACATAGACTTAGTTCTTAAAATTTTACCCTGGAGCTTCACCTGTATGCCTTTTATTTCACCAAAAGAAAAAAAATAGGGCAAAGTTTATTAAGAGTTAATTAATTGAATAGTAGTTACGCAAGTGCTTTTAAAAAATATTCTTGATATTTGAAATATTTCATCACTTTTTGTGGTAAGATACACTTAAGGTACAATTTACCATTTTAGCCATTTTAATGTGCACAATGCAGGGTACTCCCACAGTTGTGCACCAGTCACCATGATTTGATTCCAGAACATTGTCATAGCTCTGAAAACCTCGTAGCCAGCCGCTGGCAGTCACTCCCCACCTCAACCCCAATCCTTGGGAATATTGGCCAGGCTCCCTGCCCCCACCCCACCCCCACAACCAGACCCTCCTGACTCTACTCCTCATTCCTGAAACAGGCTCACTGGTGGATGATGAGAATTCTTGTCCTGAAACTTCTTTGGGGGATATCCCATTATCAGAAATTAAAGGGACTAACATCTGTGCCTCCCGAACATTATACTATCCTAACCATCCTGCCCTGACCTTTGGGGCAGAATCCAATTCTAACCCTTCCTAGTCTTGGCAAAATTCAGCCCTAGCAAGAACAGTGGCAATTCCCCCCTTCATGGCACCTCAAGAATCACTGGGGTTAACAACAGAGATTTTGTTCATGAACTTCAACAGGCAGCTGATGGTTGCCTAGCGGATAAACAGATAGCTTTTGTTTTGTTTTGTTTATGAATAATGCAAATCCCAATCGCATGCTGGCCCATCAAATATTCCTGAAAGGCCAAATAGCTTCGGGCATAATGGGCAAGTGGGAATTTAAGGACTATGGGGGCAGGGACAGAGTATTGGATCTATCAGGGTACGTCCTACCCATGCACTGTGTCCCGTGACAGATTCCAGAAAAATCGCCCTTCGCTAGGTCATGAAGAATAAAGTACTGGGCAGGTGATGGAATTTTTACAAAGCTTTTCATTAGCTGGTCTCTCCATGCCAAGTATGTTGATGAAGGCGAGGCAGTTGTCATGGGCTCCCTGACCTTGGGAAGCAGGGTTAGGCTGACCCTAAGACACTTTACCAGTGTCCTTGGCAGTAGTCATGGGACGCATTTTTGGCTAGCGAGAAATCTCTTGGGTCCTTCTGGAAAGGCTTCTGCTCATCCTGATAAAGGGGGCAGAGACCGTTGGCGGCCATCTGGGAGTCCTAAGGGACATGTCAAGAGAATCACAGGAAGGCCAGTCCACATCTCCAACAAAACAACCAGCTACCTGCTGACTTCTTGCTAAGAGAAAACAGATCCCTGTTGTTTGTGCCGCTGCTGACTATGTTTTCTGTAACTTTCAGCCAAAAGCATTACGCAGCACTGGAGAAACCCATAAGGACTTCTTGGATTTACATTTGGCTGAATCATATGAAAATGGTGTTTTTGTAGATCAAGGGATTGGCTCTTAGTGGTTTCACATCTTTCACTCACACTCTATAGCCAAGAACCCTCTAGGTCTGTAAGTGTGTGTCACTTAGTACGCTTTTGACGGTGAATAACGAAACTCTTGAGTCAATGCATTAGGGAAGAGACCTACAGGTCCGTATAAGGAAAGTGCAAAATGGGCATTGAGAGGCTGAACGACACCATCAAGGTCTTGGGTTCTTCCCAGACCTTCTACAAAGCTAGCTTCCTTCTCAGGCTTCTGGAGCACCACCAGCAGCAGCAAGGTGGGCTTTGTGGAGAAAAGGAGTTTCTGCCCAGCATTCGGGAAAAGAATCATAAAGTTCCCATTCACTGGGTCGCTTGGGTCACAAGCTGATCCCTGAACCAATGACCAAGACCCGGGAATAAAAGGTGTTGACTCGTGTGGATCAATCAGCATCTGATCCTGGACCTGCACAGGGGTCAGCTTCCCTCTCAGACCCAGAAACTTCTAGGTGCCTTCTGGAAGTGGGAATGGCACTAGCTAGACAACCACACTGTCCACTACGACAGGTCTCCATCAAGTTAGGGATTGGGAGTTGGCAGAAACAGAAACGGAGGGACTACAATGGAAACTGACTACCCAGAAGTGGGGGACGGGGCAGGTGGTTCCCTAAAGCCAACTTAAGGTGTTGAAGAAAGAGGAAGGGTGCTGGACACGTCATACTTACAAATACCCACTACTTGTTCCATAGGAGGCCCCCAGATGTACTTATTAACCCAATTATGACATCTGTGTTTGGAAAGAGCAGAGAAGAAGGGAGTGTGGCGAGAAGGAGAAGAGTTAGGGTCCGTCCAAACAATGCAGCCACCATCGGGAGACCTGCATAGAAAGGTCCGCTGGTGGAAAATTCCTGCTACAGATGTGAGGGCAAGACTTTAAAGAATAAAATAGTAATAACTCAAAAATAAACCCATGCAGACAATGGAACAGAATAAAGAGGCCGGAAATATGGAGATCCAAGTATCTACTATCACAATATATCAGGAGTAGTTTGCTGTTTTTAAAGATTTTATATATTTATTTGAAAGAGAGAGAGAATGAGCAGAGGAGGGGGCAGATATCTTTTTGAATCTTGCTTTCCTTTCCTTTGGATAATTGCTCAGAAGTGAAATGCTGGGTCCTATGGTAGTTCTGCCTTTAAGTTTTGTTTTTTGGGGTTTTTCTGTTTGTTTGTTTTTTGTTTTTTGTTTTTTGTCTTTAAGCTTTTGATGACCCTCCATACTGCTTTCCATGGTGGCCACACCAGTTTGCATTCCCACCAGTGCACGAGGGCTCCCTTCTCTCTACTTCTTCTTTTATTTTTTTTAAATTTTTTAAAATTTCTTTTCAGTGTTCCAGAATTCGTTGTTTATGCACCACACCCAGTGCTCCATGCAGTACGTGCCCTCCAAAATACCCACCACCAGGCTCACCCAACCTCCCACTCCCCCAAAACCCTCAGTTTGTTTCTTAGAGTCCACAGTCTCTCATAGTTTGTCTCCCCTTCCAATTTCCCCCAACTCTCTTCTCCTCTCCATCTCCCCATGTCCTCCGTGTTATTCTTTATGCTCCCCAAATAAGTGAGACCATATGATAATTGATTCTCTCTGCTTGACTCACTTCACTCAGCATAATCTCCTCCAGTCCTGTCCATGTTGATACAAAAGTTGGGTATTCATCCTTTCTGATGGAGGCATCATACTCCAAAACTGAATCAGGAAGAAATAGACAACCCAAATAGACCGATATCTAGTAACGAGATTGAAGCAGTGATCAAACACCTCCCCAAAAACATGAGCCCAGGTCCTGACGGATTCCCTGGGGAATTCTACCAAACATTAAAAGAAGAATCAATACCGATTTTCCTGAAGCTGTTTCAAAAAATTGAAGCAGAAGGAAAACTTCCAGACTCTTTCTATGAAGCCAGCGTTACCCTGATCCCCAAACCAGGCAAAAACCCCACCGAAAAGGAGAGTTTCAGACCCATATCCCTGATGAGTATGGATGCCAAGATTCTCAACGAGATCCTAATTAATACAATCCAACAGTACATTAAAAAGATTATCCACCATGACCAGGTGGGATATATCCATGGGATGCAGGGGTGGTTCAACATTCGCAAATCAATCAGTGTGATAGAAGAAATCAGTAAGAGAGGAGAGAAAAACCACATGATCCTCTCAATTGATGCAGAAAAAGCATTTGACAAGATTCGGCATCCATTCCTAATTAAAACACTTCAAAGTACAGGGATAGAGGGAACATTCCTCAACTTTGTAAAATCTATCTATGAGAAACACACA
The DNA here is from genome assembly GCF_002288905.1 of Enhydra lutris kenyoni. NCBI lineage: Eukaryota > Metazoa > Chordata > Mammalia > Carnivora > Mustelidae > Enhydra > Enhydra lutris. Next base: position 2,793,242 of record NW_019154166.1, on the reverse strand, counting down.
GCAAATATCAACCTCAATGGGAGAAAAGCTGACACCCGTCTCTCTACTTCTTGATCCAAACTTGGTTTTTCTTTCTTTCTTTTTTCCCCCCGAAATTGGTTTTTCTTGTCTTTTTGATGACAACCGTTCTAACAGGTGTGAGGCTGAATCTCATTGTGGTTTTGATTTGCATTTCCCTGATGATTAATGATGTTCTGGAAGCATCTTTCATGTACTTGTTGGTCATCTGTAGGTCTTCTCTGGAAAAATGTCTATTCCAATCTTCAGCCCATTTTTTTTTAAAGATTTTATTTATTTATTTATTTATTTATTTTTTTTTCTCATTAAACTTTTGTTTTAATGGGTCTCAAAATTCTGTGACAGATTTTTGGTCAAGTTGTTTCCATTAAAAAGTACTGATTTTAAACACTAATAACTTAAAACTGCCACACACATACACAAAAGCGAATGGTCCACAAAACATTCTCTTTTCCTTCTGAAGGTTTCACGAGGCACTGTTATCATTAACCAGTCTTTTACTGTTAAACTTAAATGGCCAACTGACACAAACAGTTCTGAGACCATTCTTCCACCACTGATTAAGAGTGGGGTGGCAGGTATTGGGAATAATATTCATTTAGCCTTCTGAGCTTTCTGGGCAGACTTGGTGACCTTGCCAGCTCCAGCTGCCTTCTTGTCCAGTGCTTTGATGACGCCCACAGCAACCGTCTGTCTCATGTCACGAACAGCAAAACGGCCCAGAGGAGGATAGTCAGAGAAGCTCTCAACACACATGGGCTTGCCAGGAACCATATCAACAATGGCAGTGTCACCAGATTTCAAGAACTTGGGACCATCTTCCAGCTTTTTTCCAGAACGACGATCTATCTTCTCCTTCAGCTCAGCAAACTTGCAAGCAATGTGAGCTGTGTGACAGTCCAGCACAGGTGCATATCCAGCACTAATCTGGCCTGGATGGTTCAGGATAAGCACCTGAGCTTTGAAGCCAGCTGCTTCCATTGGTGAGTCATTTTTGCTGTCACCAGCCACATTGCCATGACGAACATCTTTGACAGATACGTTCTTGACATTGAAGCCCACATTGTCCCCGGGAAGAGCCTCACTCAAAGCTTCATGGTGCATTTCGACAGACTTGACTTCAGTTGTAACATTGACTGGAGCGAAGGTGACCACCATGCCAGGCTTAAGAACACCAGTCTCCACTCGGCCCACAGGGACAGTACCAATACCACCAATTTTGTAGACGTCCTGGAGAGGCAGACGCAAGGGCTTATCAGTTGGGCGAGTTGGTGGCAGAATGCAATCCCGAGCTTCAAGCAGTGTGGTTCCACTGGCATTCCCATCTTTACGGGTGACTTTCCATCCCTTGAACCAAGGCATGTTAGCACTTGGCTCCAGCATGTTGTCACCATTCCAACCAGAAATTGGCACAAATGCTACTGTGTCGGGGTTGTAGCCAATTTTCTTAATGTAGGTGCTGACATCCTTAATGATTTCCTCGTATCTCTTCTGGCTGTAGGGTGGCTCAGTGGAATCCATTTTGTTAACACCAACAAAGTTGGTGTTAGTTGTTTTAGACCCAGTGTGTAAGCCAGAAGGGCATGCTCACGGGTCTGCCCGTTCTTGGAGATACCGGCTTCAAATTCACCAACACCAGCAGCAACAATCAGGACAGCACAGCCAGCCTGAGATGTGCCTGTAATCATGTTTTTTATAAAGTCTCTGTGCCCTGGAGCATCAGTGATGGTCACATAATACTTGCTGGTCTCGAATTTCCACAGGGAGTTATCAATGGTGATACCATGTTCACGTTCAGCTTTCAGTTTATCCAAGACCCAGGCATACTTGAAGGAGCCTTGTCCCATCTCAGCAGCCTCCTTCTCGAATTTTTCGATAGTTCTTTTGTCGATCCCACCACATTTGTAGATCAGATGACCAATAGTGGTAGACTTGCCCAAATCTACGTGTCCGATGACAACAATGTTGATATGAGTCTTTTCCTTCCCCATTCTGGTTTAGGTGGAGTGGTGGTTTTCACGACACCTGTGTTCTGGCGGCAAACCCGTTGCGAAAAAGCTATTTATTTATTTTTTTATTTGACAGACAGAGATCACGTGTAGGCAGAGAGGCAAGCTGCCTGGGGGGGACAGGCTCCCTGCTGAGCAGAGAGCCCCATGCTGGGCGGGATCCTAGGATGCTGGGATCATGACCTGTGCTGAAGGGAGAGGCTTAACCCACTGAGCCACCTGGGCACCCCCCATTTTAAAATCAGATTGTTTGGTTTTTATGCCATTAAGTCATATGAGTTCATTAGCTATTTTGGATATTACCCCTTATCAGGTACATGATCTGCAAATATTTTCTCCCATTCACTAGATTGCCTTTTCGTTTTGTTGATAGTTTTCTTGGCCGTGTAGAAGCTTTTAGTTGGATGTAGCCCCACTTGTTTATTTTTGGTCTGGCTTTTGCTTTTGGTGTCAAATAAAAAAAAAGAAAGAAAGAAAGAAAGAAAAAGAAAAGAAAATTGCGACGACCTATGTCAAGGATTCTACAGCCTGAGTGTTTTTCTAGGAGTTTTATGGTTTCAGGTCTTACATCCAAGTCTCTAACCCATTTTGAGTTAATTCTTGTGTGTAGTGTAAGAGAGTGGCCCAGTTTCACTCTTTTGCAGGTGGATGTGCAATTTTCCTAGCACCGTTTTTGAAGGGACCACCCTCTTCCCACCCTTTCCCATTACGTATTCTTGGCTCGTCTTCCAGAAGCTGACTGACCACGTGTGTGCATCTATCTCTGGGCTCTGTGCTCGGCTCCACTGGTCCACGGGACCGTTTTTAAGTCCATCCCGGCTGTTTCAATGACTGCACCTTTGTGATGTAGTCCGAGCCCAGAAGAACCGGAAAGCATAAACCTGTGGCTCTGTTCTTTCTCAAGATCGCTCTGGCTCTTTGCGTCCTTTGGCGGTTCCAGATGCATTCGGTAATTTTTCCCTATTTCTGTGGAAATCGCCGTTGGAATTTTGGTGGAGATTGCGTGGAATCTGGGGCTTGCTCCGGGTAAAGGGCGGCCTTGAAATTCCGCGGGGAACTAGTGGTTTGTGTAACAAACGGTGCTGCCACAACGAGCTCCCCGCCCGTCGAGAACAAACCCCTGGTTCCTACACACAGAAGGAGACATTCCGGTTGGATGGAAATTTGCAATTAGTGAAGGAAGAAGACGTGAGAACTACGGGCTCTGGGATGCCGCCGCTTTCCCGCCCCGAACCTCCGGTGGGCGGTGTCTGGCATTCCGCCTCCCGCATTGGGTCCCACGGCCTATGTCACGGGGAGCCCAGCCAATGAGGACCGCGCACGGACAGCGCACTCAGCCAATGGGGCCAGGGCGGGAGATTTGAAAGGGCCTCAGAGGGGGCCCGGCCCGGCAGGTTCAGTCGTTTGCCCGCGGCCCGGGGGTGGCTGTGCCACGGGCGCCAGGTGAGCTGGCGGCCTTTCGCGGGTCTTGCGCTGGGAGAGGGCAGGTGATCAGGCAGGTCGGGGGTCCGTTGGGCGGCCCGCGCGCACCCGCCGGGCTCCTGGGAGCTCAAGGGTAGAGGGAGGGTCCTGAAAGCGGGGTGCGCAGGAGCAGGGCGGGGCGGCAAGACAAGCGCCGGGCGCGCCGGGAAGAGCCTGCGAGTTGGGCAGCCCCCTTTCCCCAGCCCCCGAGCCGCGCTTCCGCCCCGATCGGTTTGACCCCTCCCTCTCTCGCTCCCTCTTTCCTTCCTGCTTCTGACAGCCCGTCTCCCTCGTCTGCCCAGCTCTCCTCCCCCTTCCTTCCGAGGATGGCCCAGAAGGAGAACGCCTACCCCTGGCCCTACGGCCGGCAGACGGTAAGGACTTGCCCACCTCCCCTCCGCCCGCCCGCAGGGAGAGTTCCTGCCTGGGGACTTGAGGTCGTGCGGAGGACGACCCTCCGAGTCCTCCCCGCTTTGCTCCAAGGAGTGGGTCCCAAGACTTTGCTGGCGGAACCCGGTCTGGGCATTTGCAACCACACCCAGTCGGGTGCCGCCAGCTTGAATCTGATCAGCCTACGAGGAGCTCTGCAAGGTTGAGCCTACTTGTTGCCTACACACATGGTATCTGGGACTGAGCAGGCGGGTTTGCCCTGGGGGCCATGACCCCCAGTAGGCTAGACAGGAAGTAGAGAGAGACTCTGAACGGGTTTTTTTATAAAGGATATATTAAATTAATAATTTGGAATCTGTTTTAGCGACTGGTGTGAGATCAAAATCAAAATAGATTTGTTTTCCAGTTGTCCTAAGACCTTTTACTGGACAGTCTGCTTTCTGATTTGAAATGCCACCTTTATTACATAAAATGCCCACCTCTATGTGGATGTGTTTCTGGACTCTTATTTGTCCCACTTGCTTACTTGTAAATTCTGTACTGATATCACTGCTTGGGAATGGGTTTTTAGGGCATGAGGCTTTCTTCTCTAGGCTAAGAAGAATGAAGGAGCTCTCATAGGCTTTGCTCCCTTTGGTGGGGCTTGGGTATCCTGAAGAGTCCAGCTGTCCCCTTGTCCACCAGCTCCTGCCCTCATGCAGCACTTAGCGAGGCTGGCAAGAACAGAGTCTGGAAGAGAAACCACGGTCACTTCGACACAACTTCGAAAGGTTGTGTATATTACTCTGAAACGCTGCAAGAGAGAAATAGTCCATCAGAGTAGCCCTTGGTGTCTCCAAAGCCGGTGGTTGCAAAGGGGTGAACACTGGAATTTGTTGCAACCTTCAAGACCTCCAGGGCCTTATCTAAACCTTAATATACTGAGGGGTTTTTTTTTTTTTTTCTAAATTTTTTTCTAATTAAAAAAAAAATCTTTGAAGATTTTATTTTTAAGTAATCTCTACACTCAACACAGGGCTCAAACTCACAGCCCTGAGATCAAGAGTTGCATGTTCTACGGACTGAGCCAACCAGGTGCCTCTAGACTGAATTTTAGGGGGCTGTGAGAATGTTTCTGCTAGAATTGTGTGTGGGGGGGTTGTTGTTGTTGAAGATTTTATTTATTTGACAGAGAGAGAGCGCGAGAGAAGGAGAAGCAGGCCTCCCCCTGAGCAGGAAGTCCGATGGGGGTGGTGGGGCTCGATCCCAAAACTCAGGGATCATTACCTGAGCCAAGGGCAGGCTTAACAACTGAGCCACCCAGGCGCCCCTTGTTTTTTTTTTTTTAACCTGACCCTCTACTCCCCACCAGGGTGGAGTAGGTCAGGGGGAATGAATGTGGGGTTGCAGATGGTACCGTAGAGGTTAGAGGGTTTCATGCATGAAAATGTGGTGCGGCCAGGGCCAAGGAGGTGAAATGTTCAATGTTGGGGTGAGTCCTCTGCTCCTTATCTTGGGCCAAACTAGGTCGCTTATGAAGAACCCATTTTATTTTATTTTTAAAGATTTTATTTATTTATTTGACAGAGATCACAAGTAGGCAGAGAGGCAGGCAGAGAGAGAGAGGTGGAGGCAGGCTCCCTGCGGAGCAGAGAGCCCGACGTGGGGCTCGATTCCAGGACCCTGGGATCATGACCTGAGCTGAAGGCAGAGGCTCAACCCACTGAGCCACCCAGGTGCCCCTGAAGAACCCATTTTAATACGGAGCAAAGAGCGGGGCCTTGGGCTGAGTAACAAAACCATGGTCTCAGTGTTCCTCCTGGAACAGGGGGTGGCTGGCTGGCTGGCCGGCTGGGTGGGCTGACAGCGAGTACTGAAATGCTGCTTCTAGCACATTCCAACCCGCTCCCCGGGACAAAGCCTCCCTCAGAGGTTCCCGCTGCTCCTTCTCAGACTCAGGCTGGCCTGAACACCCTGCCCCAGCGAGCCCTCCGGAAGGACCCTGCCACACCATCTGCACTTGTCCTCATGAGCCGCTCCAACACCCAGCCCACAGGTAATGCGGACGCGGTGGGGGGGCACTGAGCTGAGCGGACTAGGGTCTATGGGGAGGGCGCCAGGAGGAAAACGTCAAGGAGGGGGCCCTCAATTCCCCTGTTGTTTCCTTAGCTGCCCCTGGCCAGAAGGTGGTGGAGAACAGCAATGGGACCCCCAACTTCCCAATGTGAGTACCCAAGCCTTGTAGTGGCAGTTAGAGCAGGGGGGAGAGCAAACACGGAGGACAGCAGGGAGGTGGCCACTCGGCCGGAGCAGGGATGTAGACAAGAAAGCCTGATCCGTCCTCACTTCCCTTGGGAAAGGAGGGGCAGGGCTGCGGGCCTGCAGGGCTGAGGGGGAGGGGGGCACACAACCCCCTTGGGTGACCCACCAGCTGGCGCTCGCCTGCCTTCCCCCCACCTCTCATCAGGCGCTCCTTCACCATCGACGACTTTGAGATCGGGCGTCCTCTGGGCAAAGGCAAGTTTGGAAATGTGTACTTGGCTCGAGAGAAGAAAAGCCATTTCATCGTGGCTCTCAAGGTCCTCTTCAAGTCTCAGATAGAAAAGGAGGGCGTGGAGCACCAGCTGCGCAGGGAGATCGAAATCCAGGCCCATCTGCAGTATGAGCCCTGCCCTCTGCTGACCTCAACCCCTCTGCTTCTCCCCAGGCTCCTCTTTTACCTGCTGCCCCATCCAGACTGCCTCATAGTGGTTCCTTAGCCCACGGAGCTCCCAGCCCTTGCCAGAGCCCTGAATCCAGAGCCCTGGTGAATCCAGGATCACCCCCTGTCATCACTGCCAGCCCCCAATCCTTGGCCTGGTCCAAATGCGACCCCACTTTACCCCACCTGGCACTGTCATCTTTCCCAGTCCCTTAGGCCAGGATGCAACCTGAGTCCTGCCCTATCTCCTCCAGGCATCCCAACATCCTTCGTCTCTACAACTATTTCTACGACCGGCGAAGGATCTACTTGATTCTGGAGTACGCCCCCCGCGGGGAGCTCTACAAGGAGCTGCAGAAGAGCCGCACCTTCGACGAGCAGCGCACAGCCACGGTCCGGGCATGTGGGCGCTGGGGGGCACTGGCAGGGGACCCGAGGCCGGGGGTCCGCACCGCTTGGCGCTGGAGGCCCAGGCTTGTCTGACCTCCTGTTGTTGGCGCTCCCAGATCATGGAGGAGCTGGCTGATGCGCTGATGTACTGCCACGGGAAGAAGGTGATTCACAGAGACATAAAGCCGGAGAACCTGCTCCTGGGGCTCCAGGGAGAGCTCAAGATCGCGGACTTCGGCTGGTCCGTGCACGCCCCGTCACTGAGGTATGGTGGGCTTGGGCGTGAATGACAGGCGCACTCAGGGTAGCACCACTCCTGATCTTGGTCCGCAGAGATGTGCGGGTTTGTCCTCATGTGCATATAGACACAGCAATCTGTTGACAAAGATAGGAGACCTCTTATTCTGTTGCCCAGATTTCCTGGGACCCACTCACCGCGTCACTGAGAATACTCCCACCTCGCTTGTAAGGCTTCATAGTATTATAGATGGACATTTAACCTGGTCTATTTCTTTCTTTCTTTTTTTTTTTAAGATTTTATTTATTTATTTGAGAGTGAGCGAGAGAGCACAAGCGGGTGGGAGGGACAGAGGCAGCAGGAGATGCAGACTCCCCACTGAGCAGGGAGCCCAGTACAGGGCTCGATCCCAGGACCCCAGGATCATGACCTGCACCGAAGGCAGACGCCCAGCCTGATGCATTTTAGTCAGACCAGCCCATTGGGCTTTTGAGACAGCCCTGGTTTAACCATTCCCAGTAATTCTAAGATGAGCGTTGCCCTTATTTTTTTTTTTTTTTAAGATTTTATTCATTCATTCATGAGAGGCAGAGAGAAAGGAAGAGGGAGAAGCAGGCCCCCTGGGGAGCAGGGAGCTGGTCGCAGGATCCAATCCCAACACCATGGGATCATGACCCGAGCCGAAGGCAGACGCTCAGCCGACTGAGCCACCCAGGCACCCCTGAGCGTTGCCCTTAGATCTGATTATTTTAAGATCTATCCCTCCTGGCGGAAATCCTGGGGCGGTGTGGGATTCCACCCCGGGACTGTGGATTCTGTCTTTACCCTACCTCTGCCCCAAAGGGCCCTGTCAGAGCCCGGTTGACACAGTCCCCTGGAGCATCCTGGGGTTACTCGGCTGCCTGGGGGGCAGCCGGGAAAAGAGAGGTGGTTTTTCACCTGGGATCGCTGCCCTCCCCCCGCCACCCGCCATCCCACCCAGGAGGAAGACGATGTGCGGGACGTTGGACTACCTGCCCCCGGAAATGATCGAGGGCCGCACGCACAACGAGAAGGTGGATCTCTGGTGCATCGGGGTCCTCTGCTACGAGCTGCTGGTGGGAAACCCGCCCTTCGAGAGTGCTTCCCACAATGAGACCTATCGACGCATCGTCAAGGTGGGAGGGCGGCCCCTGGGTGCAGAGGCCAGGGGGGCTGGCAGGTGCTGGGCGTCCTGGAATTCTCCAGATGGAATGGGGGGGGGTGGTCAAGGGTAACACTAAGGGGCCCCTTGTCCTTCCTCAACTTCCGCAGGTGGACCTGAAGTTCCCCGCCTCTGTACCCTCGGGAGCCCAGGACCTCATTTCCAAGCTGCTCAGGCACAACCCCTCTGAACGGCTGCCCCTGGCCCAGGTCTCCGCGCACCCTTGGGTCCGGGCCCACTCCCGGAGGGTGCTGCCTCCCTCTGCCCTCCAGGCTGTCCCCTGACTTGCTGCTCTCGTTGATTCAGTTGTGTCTGTTTGTGTGCCTATATACGTGGAGTCGGAAGGAGGGGTACCTGGCCTGTTCCTTTACCTGTCTTCTACCCCCTGTGTATTTAATAAAGGCTGAAGCTTTTTGTACTGATGAGTTTAGATGGTTTACATTCAGGTAGAGACTGCTGGGGGCAGGGGGTTCCCCTGGAGGGAGAGGATAGTGAGAATTGAACCTGTACCACACCCCCTTCCGCGCCCACCCTCCTTCAGCTCCCAGCTCCCCCAACCTGTCCCCCCTTGTTTCTTCCCCTGCTTGGGCGGCTGGGGTCTCCGCTCCCCTCAGCTGCACCTCTAGTCTTTCCTTCTGGTTCCGCCTCTGCCAGCCTAGGAGCAACTGAACAGGGCCTTCCCCCAGAAGGTAGCTCTGTATTACTGCTCTGCTGAGGGACACAGAGAGGTTGCGGAGCCCACTGACAGTCACACAGCTATTAAGTGGGGAGAGCCCAGTTTTAAAGTCTGTATTCCTTAACACTGTGCTAGGGTGGTCCTATTGATACTTTCAGGCGGCACACACATTTATTTTATGGGCATATGGATCCCAGAACTGGAACAAGATTTGCAGTTTTTACCGTTCCTGTGTAGTCCAGGGAAAAAGGGTTCCTTACCAGATTAAGAAAGTGTTTGGTTTTTAGGTGCCCTCACTAGATGTCAATTTTCTTCAAAGGCTTTCTCTTCATCTATTGGTTATTTGCTCGTTGAATCAATGTGAGGTATGGGAATATATTTTCTTTTTTAGACTTCATGCAGTTTTTTTTTTAAAGCTTTTATTTTTTATTTTTTTTTAATATTTTATTTATTTATTTGACAGACAGAGATCACAAGTAGGCAGAGAGGCAGACAGAGAGAGAGGAGGAAGCAGGCTCCCCCTGGAGCAGAGAGCCCTATGTGGGGCTCCATCCCAGGACTCTGGGATCATGACCTGAGCCGAAGGCAGAGGCTTTAACCCACTAAGCCACCCAGGCGCCCCTTGTTATTTTTTTTTTAATAAATGTTCTTATTTTTCTTTGATCTTCATTACTGATGTGCCACCGCCATTCCTAGAGCTGCCATAACAAATTACCAATAATAACAAATAACAAAATACTAAGGTGATTTAAAACAGAAAATTGGTCCAGAATCAAATGGGCCACAGTGCCCCACCCCCATCAGGGGCTCTGGGAGCATTGTGGGGGTGGGGATGGGAAATCCTCCCTTCTTCCAGCTTTGGGTGGCTCCAGGCATTTCTGGGTATGAGGCTGCTCTACTCCCATCTCTGCTTCGGCTTCATGCTGTTCCCCTTTTCTCTCTCTGCTTCCTCTGTGACTTAGTCATTTGACTTAGGACCCACCCAGATAATCCAGGATGATCTTGTCTCAAGATCTGCAGACTCTTCTCCAGATGGGGTAAAAAGACTCTTACCCATGGGGTAAAACGAATGATGTTGTAAGAATTTTTTTTTTTTTTAAACCCTGGTTTTCTCTCCCTTTTCTTCTCTGCCAACCCCCTCCTTCCTTCAGCCAATGAAATCCACGGGGTCCCAGCCCCACCCCACCCCCTTACTCACAAAATCCACTGCTCTCACGCTGATTCAGGCCACCAGCCTCCTAAGTGTTCTCCCTGCTTCTATTCCTGGCCCATCCTCCACTCCGAACTCATTCTGTGGCAAGGTCCTCTCCCGCTTTTCAACCCTGGTACACTAAAGAATCACGAAGAAAATAGAACTCTCAGACTAAAATTCCGACTTAATCGGCCAAGGTTGAGACCCAGGCATCTATCTGAGTCTAGAGATTATGCCCCTCTCTACCTGGAGCTCAGCGGCTCTAACCCCTTCCATCACTAAAGCATGAACTCCTTGCTGTTCCTTGAACACTGGCAAATTCGTTTCTACCTCTGGGCCTTTGCACTTGCTCTTCCCTCTGTCTAGATTGGCACCTGCAGCCTCCTTTCAGTCATGGGAAAAATCAGGGGTTCTGCGTTATGACCTTTGGTCAGTAACCTGTGCTTGACCCCTCAGGAGACGTTTCTGAGAGGCATTATCTCCTTGCTCATGAAATTCCATGTATTCTAGCAAGAGCCACCCCCTTAATTAAATAATGTGATGGTATGTCATTATTCCATATCCCACAGAAACCCTACATTCCACCCCACATCCTCCCGAAAGCCTGTCCACATTTCTGTGGGTGCTGTGGGCACTGGCAAGATGCAAGAGGGGGTCTGCTCCCCTCATTGTGGCCTGCGGAGGATAGAGCTTTAGCTTCTGTCTGGCACCCCTGAGTTCTAGTCTTTTCTCCACTGTTCATTAGCCATGTGACCTTGGCCAGATGGCTTAATCTTTATGAGCCCTTGAAGATGGAAATAATCCTATCTTGCCTCTAACGTAGGCTGTTCTTGGGACGCCTGGGTGGCTCACTGGGTTAAGACCTCTGCCTTCGGCTCCGGTCATGTCCTAGGATCGAACCCTGCATCGGGCTTTCTGCTCTGCCGGGAGCCTGCTTCCTCCTCCTCTCTCTCTCTCTCTCTCTCTGCCTGCCTCTCTGCCTACTTGTGATCTCTGTCTATCAAATAAATAAATAAAATCTTAAAAAAAATTGTCTGTTTTCAAATGCAGTAATGTGCATGGTATAAATAGCATTAAAAAATCTACTGTCAGGCACCTGTGTGGCTCAACCGGTTAAGCGTCTGCCTTTGGCTCAGGTCTTGATGCCGGGGTCCTGGGATCGAACCCCTCATCAGGCTCCCTGATACTTGGTGGGAGTCTCTCCTTCTGCTCCTACTCTCACTCTTTCTCTCGAATAAATAAAAAAAATTTTTTTAATGTGATCAAAATTATTTTTTTAATGTAAGGGAAGAAATCATTGTGTCTTTTGTGTTTGTTTGTTTGTTTTTAATTTTTGTTTTGGTCCAAATCGCTGGTCTCTTACACTTGCATCATTTATATAAATTGATCCGAAATGCCACCCTTTTCTTCATATATCAAATTTCCATATACAGGCATTGGGTAGTTTGCAACAAAAAAATATGTGTGTTCAGGGAGTAGTGGGGGAAAACATGGGCTTTTCAAAACACATTTGTCTAGGCACACCTGGCTGACTCGGTTGGACTGGCAACTGACTCCTGATTTCAGCTCAAATCATGATCTCAGGTTTGGGAGATTGAGGCCCATGACAGGTTCTGCGCTGGGCATGACTGTTTGAGGTTCTCTCTCTCCCTCTACCCACCCCCAGCCCCCTGCTCACACGCTCTCTCTCTCAAAAAAATAAATAAAAAATAATATAAATAAAATAAAATAAAATAATGTGTCTAAATAAATAAATATAAAAAGACATTTGTCCCTGATTGCAGCAAAAGTCTATTTCCCTACTATTGGGTAATATGAGTCTCCTTGACCCAAATCTGCTTCTAAAGTTCTAAAAAGGGTATTCCAAAGCCTCATGAACAGAGCGTGCATATGCATGGAAACATGAGTCATGCATCAGAGAACCCCAGTGACTTGCGGCCACTGACAGGGATAGGCAAACGGGAGTAAGGAGCCCTTCCTGGGGTGGGCTCCCACTTCCAGCAGCCTAGAGAGCAAGACATAGCAAACTATCCGGAGGGTAAATCATGAAGTTTCTGCCAAAAACAACCAGAGACAGTTTAGATGCTTGAACATAAACTGTATTCCAGTAAAACTTATGGATACTGAAATCTGAATTTTGTATAATTATATGAAATTTCATATCCTTCCTTTTTCAACCATTTAAACCTGTAAAAACCATTCTCAGCTCACAAGCCATTAAAAAAGGGGTAGGGAGCTAGATCTGGCCCACCGGCCATACTTGGCTGACCCCTAACATAGGACAAGCCCCGTGCCCCTCCCCCACTGTGTTGCAGCTACCGGGGTCTGGAGGGAACTGACCCACCCCTAGATCCAGGAGGACCATATTGTTTTAACCTAATAAGTTGATTCTTGTCATCTTGCCAGTGACTGCTTCCAGATACACAGTACTTTTTAAAAATATTTTATTTATTTATTTATTTGAGACAGAGAAAGAGTGAGCAAGCACGAGCAGGGGGAGGGGCAGGGGAAGAGGCAGAGGGAGACGCAGACTCCCCACATGCCCCTAAGGATGCGGGGCAATGGCAGGACCTTGAGATCATGACCTGAAGATGCTTAACTGACTAAGCCTCCCGGGTGTCCCTAAGTCAATCAGACATGGTATTACCCAATGTGACTAAATTGTGCAAGTGAACCAGTTTAGGCCAATACGATGTAAAGGGAAATTAACTGAGGCTTTGGGGAAAGATGCATGTTTGTTCTTCTATGAGGTCTAACAGAAGCTATTCCTTTCCTCCTTCTGGAAGACGAGGGAGCATGTCATTCAGGGGTCCTGGTTGCATGAAACAGAATAATTTGGACTCACTTAAGCATAAGTGGACGTTATTATGAGCATCCTGGGTGACTCACGGACTCTGGAGGAGCACCAGGAATCTCTAGAAGGACCAGGCCGCCCGGCGAGGGAAAATTCCACTGCAGAAGCGAACCAGGGTAGAGCAAGAGCCATGGGCCAGGGAAGCTGGAAGAGGGGTTGCTCGGTAGTTCAGCTTCCAGAGTGGGAAGTGGGCTCTGCCTGTTAAGGTGGGAGTGTCTTTAAACACAGAGTCAGATCTCCAGAGATAAAAAAGGGATGATGAGAGACACACTTATGGACTGAAGGTTCTTGAGCCTCCAAAAGTCAAATGCTGACACATTAGCCCCCATTGTGATGGTATTTGGAGGTGGGGCCTTTGGAGGTAATCAGGTTTCCTCAAGCTGAAGTCCTTATGGTAGGATTAGTTCCTTCTAAGAGGAGGCTGAGGGCGGGCTTTGTATGCACGGTGTGAGGACACATGGAGAAGACAGGAAGAGGAGTCTCACCAGAAACCCAAGTCAACGGTCATCCTGGGCCTCCCAGACTCCAGAAGTGTTGAGACATAAATATCTCTTGTGTTTATGGTGTTCTGTTATAGCAGCCCAAGGAGACTAATGCAACCCCCAGAGAATGACAAACAGCAGCCATTTTGCCACCATGAGGAAGTGCATTTGGGATATAGTGCACCCGCCCCCCCGCCCCCAGAAACCAGGTCCTTTGTGACAGCCCTAGGGCACTGGACCCAAGCTTCTCTGAGCACACTCTTGTCCTGAGACCATTATCGTATGACACGATGCAGTCCCCTCGTTTTAAGTTGTTGGTTCAACTTGTGTTTTCTATCCCTTGCTGAACGAAGAGCGTCTGGCTGCTGAGGGGTAAAGGGAAGACAAGGTGGGGGCGGTGGGGCTTATCAGTCCCAGAGATCGGGGAGAAGCTTAGAGGAGTCCATTGGCCTCATGGTTTAGTAGTCAGGACTCTGGGTACACCAGACAGAAACACATCTTGAATGTGTTCGAGTCACAAAGAGGAAATCAACGGATTGTGGTCATTTACTTAATACACATTAGGGAGTGCCTACCATATGCTGGGGACCCTAAGCACTGCGGACAGGGATCAAAACAGACAAAAACAAAAACCAAAAAACCAAAAAACCCACAAGACAAACAAACAAAAAAAACAACCCTTACCCTCACAGAGCTTAAGGAAGAGAAGGGAAATCGGTAGTTGCTGGGAAAAGTGGCTGCGATTTTAAACAGGTTGTCAGGGGAGGCCTCGCTGAAACGGTGGTATTTGAATTAGGAACTGAAGCTGAAATCTTTCTTGGTAGACTCGGCATTAAAAAAAAAAAAAAAAAAAAAAAAAAAAGAGCAAGTCTAAATCCCGGAGGCAGAGACAGTGAGGGGCCAGCAGTGTGGCTCCAGCCAGACTAGCGAAGGGAGGCGGGGGAAGAGAAGGGATCCTAATGACATATACCTCGTGGCAAAATCGCACCGCACCCTCCGAGCGGAGAGATGCCTCAACGTGGAGGGTGCCGGAGGCAGAGGACAGAGCAGCGGAGGCAGAGGAAAGCCCTCCAGCCTGCTCGGGTGTCCATCCCGAGCCGCTCCGGGCAGTGCTGCAGGTCGGCGGGCCGAGGGCGGTGGACCTCGCCGCTCGTTGCTCTGCTGCGGATTCCGGCCTCATCCCTCCGCACGGACGAAGTGCGGCTCAGTCTCCACGGTCCAGGCGTCCCCACAAACTCTCTAGGAGCCGCATCTGCGGAGCCCACTGGGTGTGTTTGCCAGGCAACAACCGTGGGCGTGACAACCGTGGGTGGGACGAGTCTGTGCCCGGCCCCGGAGGACTCGGGTATTTCAGGACCTTGATCTTTAAGACTTGCCCCGCCTCCTCCTGAGGGGGGGGAGCGACGAGGACAGCTGTCACCTCCTCCGCCCCGCCCCGCCGTCTCTCACGTGGGTTCGGCTGCTCAGTAACAGCTCTTCTTCCGGGACTTCCTGGTCAACGGCGACCAATCAGAGTGTTCTTCCTGTCCTGACCATTGTCAGCCGGCTGCCAATCGCGCGCCTCTACCAACGCCCCTTAAAGGCGCCGCCGACGCCGCCCGAGCCGGGGCGAATCAGTTCCTCGGCTGCTTGCCCCCAACTGCGGCATGGAGTCGTCCCGGGGGCGGCCTGGGCCCGAAGCGGACCTTCTGGTTCTGGGGGAGCAGCAAGCCGCGATCTTCGGCGGCGGGCCGGGCCGAGTGCCCTCCGCGCCGCCCTCGGGCCTCGCGGGGTGCGGGCAGGAAGAGGCCGAGAACGTTGGGAGCGCGAGCTGCCACCCCGCGGCGTCCCCGAAGACTTCGAGCCTCGGCGCCGTCCACGGGGCCGAGCGGGAGGCTCGGGACGACGAGCCGGGCCGCGGAGGGACGCCGTCCGCGCCGGGGAGCCGCCGGGTTGCCCCGGGTCCCGAGCCCAAGCCGCACGGCTCCTCCGGGCGCCAGGAGGACCCTGAGCCGCGGGAGGACGAGCCTGCGTCGGAGGGGGGCTGCCGTCGAGGGAGCCCGGGAGGCCGCGGGATGGAGGCTGAGCCGCGGGAGGAAGACGACGAGGAGGAGGAGGCGGCGGCGGCCGGCAGGGCTGGGCGCTCGTTCTCCAGCCGCCTTCAGGACAGCCGCAGCCTGGACGGTCTGAGCGGGGCGTGCGGCGGCGCGGGGTCCGCGGGGGGTGCCGAGCCTGGCGCGGGCGGCGGGCGCCGCGCCACCATCTCCAGCCCCCTGGAGCTCGAGGGCACCGTGAGCCGCCATGGCGACCTCACCCACTTCGTGGCCAACAACCTGCAACTCAAGATTCGTCTGAGCGCCGCCCCTCAACCCCCGCCCCCTGCCCCGGCTCGGCCCTGTGCAGCGCCCGCGCCCACTCCGGCCATCCCCCCAATCGACCCCGACGTGCTGCGGGACCTGGAGCGGCTGAGTCGGGAGCTAGGCGGCAGGGTGGACCGTCTGCTGCGCGGGCTGGGTGGCGCGGTGCAGGAGCTGACGGCGCTGAGCGTGGGCTGCATCCAGACCTACCGCGACGCCGTGGACTCCCTGGGCGAAGCGGTGGACATGAGCATCAAGGGCATGTACACCCTGCTGGCGCGCTGTGAAGAGCTGGAGCGGGCTCTGCAGCCAGTGCAGGGGCTGGCGCGCCAAGTGCGGGATATCCGACGCACCCTGGAGGTGTTGGAGGCCCTGTGCAAGTGACCGGCAGGGCAGGAGAGGCTAGCCAAGCCAGGGCCCAGCAGGATCCTAAGGACTCTTCAAGGAGCCCTGGTGGGAACTGCCCGCTGAGGGGAGGCCTATGTATTGGAGGCTCTTCCAGACGCATTTAGCAGGCCTGCGACCACTCGCTGGGCCTTATTCAGGTGTATATGGGGGAATTTCTAAAGCCTCTCCTGGTGGGAGGGGATGATGCTCTGCTTCTGTTAAGTTGGCCATCTGGAGCGACCTTGTTCTCAACTCTCTTCTCCAGCTAGAGCACCATCTCTGGGAACCCAGGCCTTTAGGTCTCAGCTTGGGAGACAGGACTGTCATATGTGGTCAAGAACGGAGAACAGAGGAGGCCTCAGCCCCCACTGTGGCCACCCTGACTCCAGTGGCCACATCTCAGGTGCCAGGGGCTGTGGGAGCTTGAGTGGTCCTTGGCCACATGCCATGCAGACAAGGATGCCCACCTGCTTCTGCCCTCTGGCCCCCTACCATCCCCCTTACGCAGCCAGAACCGGGGTGGAACTAGAAGGAATGCATTGCATGGTAGAGGGGGTGAGGTGGGAGGGGTCTCACTGCTCTCAGGGTTCAGGCTGAATTGTTGCTGGTTTTGAAGCCCACCTGTTGTGGAGTGTTCTAATCAGTTTTGGCTTTCTGAGTTTTTGTGGAATTAAAGTGCTGCTGCTAAGGCTGAGGTGTGTCTGTGTGGGGTTCCAGGGATTGGTGAGCTGAAGGAGCGGGGAAGGAGGGTCGGTGGTTTTCATGGAGCTCTCTTGGCGGATGCTGGGTGCGGGGCGAGAGTCCCAGGCTCCATGGGCAAGGGTATATGGTTCCTGCTCTCAGGCAGTACTGCGATGGGGGTGGGGGTGGGGGGCGGCCGCGGGAGGTGGGGCACGTGAGACACGCATATACGGGCTCAGGGATCCAGTAAAATAAGCAGTGTGCTCTGGTATCGAAAGGGAAGGGGCTGTCTTCTCAGATCTTGAAGGGGCCTGGCAGGGGCTGGGTGATTTGGACATCCTCACTCAGGAGGAAGACTGCGAACGCTTGTTACCTCCATTCCTGACACTTTCCCACACTCCGCTGATCAGTGTCGTATTCGTTCCAACCTCTCCAAGCTTCCTGCCCAGAGTTCACATAGTTAAGTTCCAGGAGCCCCACATTATGGCCGGGAGCGTTATAGAGATCACAGAAGGAACTCCACAGTTTTATTAAACCTTCCTCTTCCCCCCTCAAGTCAGTACCATCCTGGGCTGAGTTTCCACGTTTCTATTTTGGGTGTGAAAAGTTCTAGAATTGGAAATGTTGCTTCACAAACCCTCCCAAATAACAAGAAATTGCAGCGTCTCAAAGTTTAAAAAAAAAAAAAAAACAAAAAGCTGCTTCTGGCCCGTACGGGGATCGAACCCGCGACCTTGGCGTTATTAGCACCACGCTCTAACCAACTGAGCTAACCGGCCAGATGGTGGTGGTATTTGAGTCTGGAGGTATTTAAATTTATAATATTATGGGTTCTGTCCTCCAAAAAAATTAGAAATGAGCAAGACCATCCTGAGAGACGTGAAAACGACATACAGGCGGAATCACCGAGCATCCCGGGAAATAGCAGCAAGGCGAGACCCGGGCAAGCGCAGAAGTCACTGGGGCTCGGCGACATGGGTCCACCGGGCGCAAATACTGACCCCAGGAGCGACAGCAAACGCCAGAAACGGAAAGCGCCACCCGGAGGCCCCCCGGTGGATTCCGGGAGAGACGCCGATGGATCTGTGGATGCCCGGAGGGTCTTCGCAAAAGCAGCAGAGCGCGGAGGCACCGCTGGGATTCGAACCCAGGATCTCCTGTTTACTAGACAGGCGCTTTAACCAACTAAGCCACGGCGCCCACCGTCTAGGTCCCGCCGCCTTCTTTCCTTGGCCGGGTCCCCTCCCGCAGGTACGCGGACGCCTCCGTGTCCCTTGTAAGCCGGCTTTGGTCGTCCTGGAAAACGAGTAGAGGGGACGAAAACGACGGCCGGGGGCGACCGCGAAGTACCGGGGTGACGCCGGAACGGAGACGGGGCAGGTGGGCGGTAACGAGAGATCCTCGCTACGAGATGACAAAATTGAACTCGAGCGGCCGCAACCGCACGCCGACGAGGATGGGATTCGAACCCACGCGTGCAGAGCACAATGGATTAGCAGTCCATCGCCTTAACCACTCGGCCACCTCGTCCGCCAAGAAGATGCTTCCGCTCTTCTCTCTGGGGCCTGAACTCGTCCTCCCGCCCGCGGGACCCGCCCACGTGGCGGAGGGCGCGGCCGACGCGACCTGCAGGCTACCGGCCGCCGAGCGACCTTCTCGCCCGCGCGCGCTCCACGCTGTCCCCTCGGGGCCGAGCGACCCTCTGCGCGACAGTCCTCCGGAGCCTCGCCCCCGGCTCGCGCTTGCGGGACCCGGATCCGCGCCCACCAGCCCGCGGGATCTGGGCTCCCCCGACGGGGCGGCTCGGGACGGGGTGCCGGGGGAGCTCCCCTTCCGGACTCTGCGAGATGCTGCTCCGACCCAGGCGCGGGCGCTCGGGGGTAGGTGGACACGCCGGGGAGGGGAGTAAATAAAAGGGACGGGAGCCCCGGTGGAAAACAAAACAAACAAACAAAAAGCTGACCCCGACGTGATTTGAACACGCAACCTTCTGATCTGGAGTCAGACGCGCTACCGTTGCGCCACGAGGTCGGCCGGCCGAAGGGGTGGACAGGTCTCTCCATGGCCACTTGGCGGCCGGCCGGGGTCCCGGCGATCGAGGCTGAGAGCCGAGGGCCCTCCCGGGCCCTTAAGCTCCGGCGGCGAGGTGGGTGCGCGGTCCCGCCCGCCTCGTGCCACCCGCGGGGCCCCCGCCCCCGGCGTCCTGCCCACGAGCCCCCGGCCCCGAGCTGCCTCTGTGCAGGGAGGGTGGCACGAACGGACGCGACCGGGCGGAGCGTGAGGGCGCTGCCCACGCCCCGGGCACCTGCGGGGCGCGAGACCAGCTCCTCCGGGCTGCCCCCTGCCTGCCTCGGCCCCGGCCCCCGCCCCGGCTCGGAGACTCTGGTGTCCAAGTCCACGGTAGAGCCCCGGCTTCGGTTGTTTCGTCGCTCCTTACGGCTCTGGGGAATAATTTACAGGCAGAGACATACACAGACCGGAAGTGTGTGTTTTGGTAAATTTCAACAAATGCAACCCACAACCCATTCAAGGTATAGTTCCTTTCTTCACCTCCCCCGTCCCCCGAAAGTTCTTCCCTGCCGCTTCCCGGAGGCGGCCACTGTCCTGATTTCATCACGGCGGACTTCGTTATGAGCTGGCAGCTTCTGGAGAGGGGTACCGGCAGCTAGCAGAGACCCCCAGTTGCCTCTGGAGGCGTTCAACAGGCCAGAACCGCGGCAGAGGTCACGCTGTGTCTCACGCCTTCCCTTCCAGGTTAGAGTCGCGTTAGGTACAGTGGTGCTCCCGAAGTCCTCGGAGTCCGCAGAGATGTCAGCCCCCCCAACCCCAACCCCCGACGTCCCCTGGCTTTCATTGAGTCAGGACAACATCTTTAAGAGCCTTCTTCTTCCGGGGTTGTCAGGACATGGATATGCTGGCTTTCCCCTGTTCCGCCCCATCCGTGTTCCCCAGTCTCTTTCTCTGTCCTTTAACCGCAGAGCTCTGCCATCACCTTCCCTGGAGTCAGTCATCCGTGTGCCCAGGGCTCCTGAAGCCTGCTCCCACCTCTGGATTCAGCCCCCCAGCACCTGCCGGACACCCTCACGTGCCCCTGTCATCCTTCCTTCCCACTCCTTCTGCACTGCCACCCAGTGCCTAAGCTATGGCTGGGAGTTTCCTCTTGACTACCCCCCCACCCCATTCTCAGTCCCCAAATCTTGTCCATTCCATTTCCCTTCATAATTCTCCTGCTGACTCTCATTCCCCATCCTCCCTTGCTGGATTATTGTACTAGACTCCTCTCTAATGTCTCTACCTCCAAAGGTCATCTTTTTAAAATGCCAGCTCATTCCCATCACACTGTGGCTTAAAATCAGTGCCCCATCCCCATGGAGATTAGGTCCTAACTTACTGGCTGGATCCCCAAGGTCACGCACTTTTTAAGTGGGCCCTGGAAGCAGGTTGCCAGTATTCACATATAGGCTTTGCTACTTACTAGTCGTGTGATTTGAGCTCCTTGTTGAACGTCCTTGCATCTCCGTGTCCGGAAATGGATCAGTAGCAGTATATTTCCTAAGATAAAGTGCTCAGAACCTGACCGGTCCTAATCAGCTATTACGGTTGTTATTAATATCTGGTCCTTGCCTGATTCTCTTCAGCTACTGCCTCCTCACCTCCCAGGTGACAGCCACGGTGACTCATTTCAAGTTCCTTAAACTCACTTCAATTGATTGTCTCTGTGCCACTATCCTTCTTTATCTGGATGACCCCTAACACACCCTTCAAGACTCAATTCAAAAGCTCTCTCTTCCTTACTTCTCCCCGCTTCCCGGGGAGGAGGCTTGCTCTGTGTCTCCTCCAGGATAACACTTAAAACACTACTTTTAATTGTTTCCCTCACCACACTCTAAGTTACTTGGGAGAAGGAAATACGTATTCCCAGCACCCCATACAATTCCTGGGGTATACTGAGTATTCCAGAAGCATCTGTGAAATTAAGGAGGGATGGTATTAGCAAAAGCACTAGCGTGGGCAAAGCCTACTTTATAGAGGAAAGAGACATGTCTGAGAAGCTGAGAGCATGGGATAGGGTGAAAATTTTTGCTAGAAAGGGAAGTTGGCGGGCTCCTGGTTGGCTCAGTAGATTAAGCCTCTGCCTTCGGCTCGGGTCACGATCTCAGGGTCCTGGGATCGAGCCCACAGTCGGGCTCTCTGCTCAGCAGGGAACCTGCTTCCCCCTCTCTCTCTGCCTCTCAGTCTACTTGTGGTCTCTGACTGTCAAATAAATAAAATCTTAAAAAAGGAAAAAAAAGAAAGAAAGGGAAGTTGGGTCAGTGGATATGGTACCAGGGAATGTGGACTTGACCTCTAGGCTCAGAAAGGTTCTGTAGCAGGTGTGAGGAATTATCAGTGCAGGGTCACCACCCAGAGTATACTCGGATGTTTAAATCTCCATTTATCCCACCAGCTTCCAAGTTTTAGAAACCAATAGATTATTCTGTCCAGAGCTGCTTTGCTCAATATGGTTAGTCACTAGAGGGGCTATTCAATACGGGGCTTTGTCAAATGAATCTGAAATTCAAACATCCAGTTCCTTAGTCCCGCTCGCCCTATTCCAAGCGTTCAGCAGCCCCATGGAGCTAGCTGGCTACTACATGCGACAGAGACAGTGTGAAGTATTTCCATCAAGGAAAGTTCTGCTGGGCGGTGCTGGTCCGCAGGCTGAAAGCTGGTGGCCTGGGGCAGTTGTATGCTGTATATGCTCTTGTCATCAGGGGTATTTTTCTCCCTTTTCACATTTTTTTTCACCGTTTAGTTGGATGCTAACATTTGTAACTGGAGTAAAAATTTGGATGTCTGGCCTCTCTCGAAACAAAAACAAAACCCAGCTTTTCCTGGGTAACCTGTATTTCAAGGTAAACAACAAGTTGACAAAGGCACATTCTTATTTATTTATGGAAGAATAACAGGTGACAAGTGCAGAAAGGAACGATGCAATTAAGACGCCCCTGTTTTGCAACTCTTCCTGCAAGAATGAGGCTAGGCAGCAGCGATCAATGAAACCCGTGCGTGAAAACCTAATGGGAACTTTGTAATGCTTCCCTCGGTCTGACTAT
Organism: Enhydra lutris kenyoni; assembly: GCF_002288905.1. Taxonomy (NCBI): domain Eukaryota; kingdom Metazoa; phylum Chordata; class Mammalia; order Carnivora; family Mustelidae; genus Enhydra; species Enhydra lutris. The sequence goes on along the minus strand of NW_019154166.1, from coordinate 2,771,169 downwards.
GCCTGACTCCACTGCTCAGATCGAACACGGGAAAAAAGAGACAAGCGGCCAGGATGCGCCTCCTGATGGGACAGGATCAGAAATACAAGCCAACTCCCGTGATGTCTATTTACTGGAAAAATGAATGTGAGACTCATCAAACACTAGATCTAGCAACCAGTCTACAGGAAACACAGGACGCAGAGGAACATATGAAATGACAGGACCAAATGTCTCTGTCCCAACGGCCCAGTGTCTTCATCAGAGAAACTGCAAGGAAGGGGAACAAAGAGGAAGAACCGAAGATTTAAAAAAAAAAAAAAAAAAAAGATTTAAGAGACACATCAATCAAGTGCAAGGTGTGGACTTCGTCATGCGTCTGTATGATGGATATTGGGCAATCTGAGCTATTTGGTGATGTCTGGGTTTTGCTTGGCAATAATTAGTGCGGCTGGGAGGGAGCTGGGCTGAGCAAGGTTGGCCTCGTGTTGGTAACTGATGGAGCAGAATGGCAGGCTTCAAAGGGATTTATCCTTCTGTTTGATTTATTTTTACATATGTTCGAATTTTTTCCCCTGAGCTTTTTTCTGACCGGAGCAGATGTCCATCAGGGCTGGACAGCGGGGGTCCAGCCCTGGCTGGAGTCAGTGGACCCCCGCGAAGGGAAGGACGCACCAGGTCACCAGCAGTACCTCCTGTGGCCACAGGGTGGCTCTAACACTCAAATTTGTGTGACCTCTGTGGGGCGGGCTTCTGCGAACCAAGGTCATCATGGAGAGCGGCAAGACAGACCTAAACGCCTGCTCACTGTTATTAATTCATAATGTGAAATGTGACTACCCAGTTCTTAGTATCTAGTAGGTTCCCTAGGCGGGAAGCCTATTATAAGCAGAATGCCCCACACTTGCAGCTGCGGGAGCCCCAAATTCTGTCATCCTTGACCCCTTCCTTTTTCATCACTCACTCATAGCCCCATGTTTAGACCTTCTTATCTTTTAATGATCTCTTGATTCCTGAAACTTTGTTCCACTTTCTTTATTCCACTCTTGCCCAATCTCATTCTGTCCGTCCTGGGATCACTACAACAGCCTCTTCCCATGCCTGCTCCCTAACATCTCAAAATCCGTTCTCCACATTGCAACCAAAGTTGTCTTCGAGAACACAGACCTGACCAGGTCCCTCCCCCTGGCTGCAAGCCTCGCACCTGTGTCTGCCCATCCCACCCCACCTTAATCTCTTCTTCCCCTCGCATTACTAGCCTCCAGACATACCAGCTTCCTTCTGTTCAAAGAACAGACTGGCCTGTTCTGGCCTCATTCCCACCTAAAGGACCTTTGCCCTTGCTGTACCTCCGTCTGGAAAGTTCTTTCCCCAATCTTTTCCCCATGGCTGGCTGACTCCTCTACATTCTCTTTGTTCCACGACTTTGGAAGATCTTGCAAAAACAGGTCCTGGGTTTTGCTCACTTGCAGTGGTTGAAAGTGTTTCCTTCGTCTGTGAAACGTCAGACTTGACAACTGTTACTGGGAGACGTTGGTAATGACAGTGGCCTGGGCTTCCCATTCCCAGGAGAAAAAGTCATGTGAGTTAGAGGCGAAGGGAGGACCCCTTCAGTCCTTGGGTCTTATCTGTGCACTCAGAATATTTTCGTGCTTGCTGTGCTGTGCTCACACGGAGCCTGTCTCTCATTGTACTTAGGACATGAACACTGTCGCTTGTTTTGAAGGCCTCATATTGATGAGGGTCACCTCCAAAGAGAGAAGCAGTTGGGTCCACTGTACTTTGCTTGTCCCTCCTGAGATGAAGACAGAGTTTTCCTGTCCCTCCTGAGATGGGGGAAGGTTTGATAATATTTTCAGAACTCTTTTTAAAAATTTTTTTTAAGATTTTATTTATCCACTTGGCAGAGATCACAAGAAGGCAGAGAAAGAGAGGGATGCAGGTTCCGCGCTGAGCAGAGAGCCCGATGCGATGAGGGGCTCAATCCCAGGACACCGAGATCATGACCCTAGTCAAAGGCAGTGGCTTAATCCACTGAGCCACCCAGGCGCCCTTATTTTCAGAACTTTAAAACGGTTCAACAGTTAAAGAAAAAACCTCCCCTACACACCTGAGAGCTCAGAAGGCCCGTGCAGGTAACATGTGATTTCCGCCCAATTTTTCTGGAGTAAAAAAAAAAAAAAAAAATTCAGAGACTTGGTTGAATCTCACTCTTTATACAGAGAATTCCTCTGAAAAGTCTAAATGATTGTGTTTTTTATTTTGTGGGTTTTGGTGACCACATTGTCTCCATTGTGAAATTTAAGACTGCACTGCCCTTTAAAGAGATGGTTTTATAGGAAAATGTCACTGCATAGATTCAACGTATAGTTGTTTAACATACAGGGACCATCAACCCCAGAAAGTCATTCCTTCTTTTTATAAAGTAATTTAATGTCTCAATGATAATATTATAGAAGACCGAAAAGGAAACCTTAGGAAGGGCTATCGCTTAAAACTTTTTATTTTAAATAATCTGATTTATGGAAGAGTTGCAAAAATAATACAGAGAGGGGCACATGGCTGGCTCAGTACATAGAGCAGGTGACTATTGATCTGGGGTCATGAGTTCAAGCCCCAGCTTGGGTGTAGAGCTTACTTAAAATAATAAATATAAGGGGTGCCTGGGTGGCTCAGTTGGATAAGCGTCTGACTCTTGGTTTTAGCTCCAGTCATGATGTCTGGGCTGTGAGATTCAGTCCCTTGTCTGGCTCTGTGCTCACTGGGAAGTCTGCCTGAGATTCTCTCTCTCCCTGTCTGCCCCCCTCCCAAATAAATAAATCGTTTAAAAAACATATATATAAAATACAGAGAATTCCCATGTACTTTCGAGACCGTGTTCGCTCCATCATTGCCTCTCTTTCTGGCTCTACAGACACATACATATTTTTCTAAACCATTTGAGAGTAAATTGCAGACATAATGCTCCTTTACCCCTAAAATAGTGTGCTTTTTCTAGCAAGGACAGTCTTTTCCATAACAGCAGTAGAATTATAAAAAATGAGGAAATTAACATGGATATTACTGATACCTAAACTAGAGACCTCATTCCAGTTTCCCAGTTGTTCCACTGATGTCCTTTGCAACAAAAGATAGTGTTTGAGACTTTTTAAAAAAGATTTTATTTATTTATTTGACAAACAAAGATCACAAGTAGGCAGAAAGGCATGCAGAGAGAGAGGAGGAAGCAGGCTCCTGGCCCAGCAGAGAGCCCGATGCGGGGCTCGATTCCAGGACCCTGGGACCATGACCTGAGCCAAAGGCAGAGGCTTTAACCCACTGAGCCACCCAGACACCCCTGAGGCTTTTTTTTTTTTTTTTAAACCTGGTCTAAAATCCATCATATTTCTCAAGTCAAATGTGTCACATCTCTTTAGTCTCCCTAAATCTGGAAGAGTTCTTCAGTCTTTGTCTTTCATGATCTTGAGCAAACACCTCGTCATTATCTCTTTGAGTTCTGAATTTTTTTACCCACTGGTTTAGAAAAAGGAAATGTATCTATTACATTGGGGTCCTCAAAGACAGAAATGTGTTCCCTCTCAATTTTGACATTTTCTACAACAAAGTTGAAGAATGAATCACTCATTTTTCGAAGGGCCTTTCCTTGCGTCTCCTTTTTAAAAAATATATTTCTAGCACCTCTTACCCTGCGGATTTTTTATTCCTTTGTATGTTTGTGGCTCATCTAATCTCCTTGATGAAGAATATAAACTCCGGGAAGGTAGAGCCTTCTGACTTGTTTCTCAGGGATAAGAGCCCTGCACTTGCTAGCGGGTCAATGATTATTTGTTGAACGGATTTAGGAATCACAAATGGCCCCTGGGCGTGCGTGTTTAGCTTAGACCCACCTAAAAGCGCCAGGGTGGAGTAGAAAAGAGATCTTCCGGTACTTGGGCTGGGGAGGTCCCGGGCATGCAGGGACCTGACCAGGGAGCAGAGAGCAAGGGCGAGAACTTTCCGTTCTGCCGGGATCTCAGCAGAGGGCCCAAGGTCAGAGAGGGCGCTGACAGTAAGAGGTCCTCGGAATGCTGCTGGGCCAAGTCAGGTGCCCACACCTCGGAGAGATAAGGAAATTCGAGCACAGTCGGCGCCGCAGCCCGCTCCTTGCCTCCCAGCGGGGCAGGGCTCGTGCCCTTGGCCGGGTCATCGCTCCCTCCCCGGACGCGCCTCGCTTCCACGTGCAGAGCCAACTTTTGCTCTCTGGCGATTCCCTCGCCACTGAGCCAAGTCGTCTGGGGGTTCGAGGGGAGGGGGAGGTCAGAGGATCAAGGAAGGTTCCGGTCCGGGGTCCTCGGATCATCAGGGACACCGTGACCATCTAGTAAGTGACGGCGGACAGGGCAGGGGCATCCACGTCTCCGCGTTCCGTTTCCGCGCCTGCGGCGCCCCAGGGTGGTGGGAAGCACGGGGAGGCGGCGGAGGGAGAGCGTGTCCCTGCCTTAGGCCCGGCGACGCCCTAAGACCGGCTCAACGGGGACAGCGGTGTCTGGAGAGCACCTCGAGCCGCGGGCCCTCCCAGTCCAAGCGGCGGGGACCGAGGGCCGAACCGCACGCCCAGCGGCCACCCGCAACTCACGCCGCGGCTCGAGAAATGACTGCTCTCGCGAGATTTCCCGAGATCGGGCCGCCGCGCCTGTGGACGCGGTTGCCAAGGTAACTGGGAGGCGCCAGCGCAAGCGGGAAGGAGGCGGCGGTCGAATTTTTGCGTGCGGGCAGGAGAGACTTGAGGAGTGGCCCTTCCTGAGCTTTCAGCCCCGCAGAGCGCGCCCTCCGCTGCAGTCGGTACCCCTGCCCCCGCGGGGCCATGGGCCGGATCTCGGGGCTCGTGCCCTCTCGCTTCCTGACGCTCCTGGCGCATCTGGTGGTCGTCATCACCTTGTTCTGGTCCCGGGTAAGACCCACGGCCACCGCCTCCCGCCCCCCAACTCCATTCCCACCTTGGGGTGCTCCCAGCCGCTCGGCGCCACTTCCCCAGGACCTTACGTGGGCGGGTCCTCCCGTCCCCCTCTGACCCCGGTGCTGCCCCGCAGCCCGCCCCTCTTTCACTTTCTTCCGCTCTGCTCTGCTCCCAGGACAGCAACATCCAGGCCTGCCTGCCTCTCACGTTCACCCCGGAGGAGTACGAGAAGCAGGACATTCGGTGAGCGCTCGGGGGGGGGGGGGCAGGGTGGTCATAATTCAGCGGTAGTGGGAGTGGAGGGGTCTTCGAAGAAGTCCAGGAGGCCTGAGCCTGCCCCCTTCCTCTCTGCAGGCTGGTGGTAGCGCTCTCTGTCACCCTTGGCCTCTTTGCAGTGGAGCTGGCGGGTTTCTTCTCGGGAGTTTCCATGTTCAACAGCACCCAGAGTCTCATCTGTATCCTTTTATGCACGGCGCATTTCCATCTCCACTCCCTCCAGCCACCTAACTCGTGCTCTGGCCGGGGCAAACCGCCTCTCCAGTTCGCAGATCTTCTTAGGCAATGTGGAAGATTTAATACAATCTTCGGTCATTTGTTAAGCTCCCGCCATGCACCAAGCACTGAAGATCCCAAATGGGAGTAACAGACAGTTTTCCACCTTGAGGAAGAGGCAGATGCTCAGACATTCTGTAACCCAGTGTGAGCAGCTCTGGGCTATAGGAGTGTGTAAAGATAGGGAGAGGCACTATGGAAACTCAGAAGAGACAGCTAAATAAATGAGTAAGAGAGAGAGAGATGAACAAGATGGACCGGGGAAGGTTCTTGACACTTGAATTGCAGCTGGGAAGACCAGGCTGCTGCCTGGTGATTTCCAGCAGTGTGTCAAGTCACTGTGAGTATTCTCGTGTGCCTGGGGTGGATGGGGCGCCTACTCCTGGACCTGTAGGATCCAGGTTAGCCCTAGACGCTGGGTTGGGGTAGCCTGGGATCCTAGCTCTGCAGGCCCAGCCCTGGTCTATACTCACATGGATGTTCTAGAACTCAGAAGTCAGGGCTGCAGGCTCTGGCCTTTGCAGTGTGGTGCGGGAGCTGGGGGTGAAACAGCGCAGACGCCGGTCCCAGCAATGCCTTTTGAGGCTCATCACCACATATTGAACCAAAGGCTTTCCTTGACTTTGGTGCATTCCCAAGCCATTGGGGCTCACTGTAGTGCATCCGTGGCCCTGTCCTTTTTCATATTCGAGCGTTGGGAGTGCACCACGTACTGGTACATTTTTGTCTTCTGCAGGTATGATGGCCGCCAATGTTTGGGATGGGGGAGGAAGGTCTACTCATTCTGAAGGTTTCCCCCACACAAGCCTTTACTCCATGGTCTGGGAGGATATAGCAGATCCACTCAATCTGCTATAGTCTCTTGAAGTCCCCCATCTCCTACACTTTAGGGGTGGAGTCTCTGGTTTGGGGATTTGGGTTTTTTTTTTTTTTTTTTTTTTTTTGGAAGGATCCTTGAACCCACCTTCTTCTGTCCGCAGTGCCCTCCCCGCTATCACCGAAATAGCATTGTTCATCAGCGTCTTTGGGCTGAAAAAGAAACCTTTCTGATACGTTCATGGCGGGAGCATAGGATTGAAGGTTGGAGGAGCAAGGGACAGCTCACCATTCCTGGAAGAAGAAAGGACATCTTCAGCCCTCCACAGTAACACTGCATTTGGTGGAGGATGTCATTTTTCCTGTTAGGGTAATTATCACTTGAGTCTGGGATGATCAGCGTTTTATTCAGTGCTTTGTAATAAAATATATTTTAGAATAAGATCAAGACTTAAAAAAACGTTTAGGGGAGGATTGGGGTGGCCAAACTACTAAGGCAACGCAGGGCTATTTTGCAGCCTTGCAGACTGTCAATCCTAAGTTTCGCTTTTATTTTGGTTATTACGGTAGCATCTAGCGGAAGGAAGTAGGCGGGGATATGTAAATAACAAGCGCTGTCTGCCGTTAGGGTGCCAAGCTCCTGAGTGGAGCATTCTGGGAGGGATTCTTTTTTTATTATTATTATCAGGGTTTTTGCAGCCAAATGTCGGGGGTGGGGGGGAATGTCTTTAGTAACTGCAAATACATGTAGCAATAGAAATGGGAGAGCCTAGATAATTTCAGGTTGCTGGGGTCCGCGCCTTATTTACTCACCGTAGACGAAAGCGGCCTCCTTTGCCCTGAGTAAGGAATACGCAGAGAAGCTGTTTTATCGTCAGGTAGGATAATCCTTACCTGTTCCTCCTTCGGGAGGGCAGATCGGAACATGATGATTGGAGCTCGCATGATGCGTGATTAGCGTCTCCGCGTGGCCGGGACTTGCAACACCCCGGTCGCTCCTGTCTGATTCTGTCTGGCGATCCCGCTTTTTAGTCGGTAGAAACGGGCAGATTTTGGTTGTCAGTGACAGGTTGGTTGTTTGTTTGTGTGTAACCGTTTATCTGTCAATGACAAGGTTCTTCTGCTGAGTCGGGACTGCGGCCTTTTTCTCTGGCTGTAGGGCAGTGGCGTGGGTGTCTCCAGATTGGGAATAAGTCACTTTTCCTGTCGCTCCTACTTGGTGTCTCACCCATTCTCTCTCGAGGTGGCAGAGAGGACCCACCGGCTGCGGAAGGTGGGTATGGCTTCCCCGGGGGCGACGTCAGGGGTGTGGTGAGAACCCGCAGCTCTAGCTGCTAGCGCGCGGCCGGAACGTGCTCAGAGGGAGTTTGGAAACACAATTGGGCCTAGTGCGGACGTGCCAGCAGAGTCTGAAGGGCTGACGAGTGTTCGCGAGGTCCAGTTTCCTCGCGCAGGTCAGTGTTATGTACGGGAAGATTATCTGTCCTAAATGATGGAGCCTAGGCCATCCTAAATGAGCAAAGGCGTCCAAGGTGATGCCTCACACACATGGAACCAACCTTTCCCTCCGCGCCTGTGCCCTCTGGCAGCCTTTCATCTTGAGCGTTTATTGGCTACTTACTGAGCACCTAACTGCATGCAAAGGCACTGTGGTAGGCACTGTGGGAGTCGTGCTGAACATGATGCCTGCTCAGCCTCAGCCATCACAGATCCTGTGGCTCCTGGGGTCTGGCGGTGTAGCTGGAGCAGAATTGGGGGGTAGACTGTACTGGAAGCAAGGAAGGTGGACATTGCGGGTCGTGCTTACAGACTAGTCAGGAAGGTCACATTCCACGGCAGTCTGGCTGTCGCCCGCACCCACGGATGGGGTTCGCTGATTGCTGAAAGCGGACTTTTTGTTTTTCAGAAACACTGGGGGCTAGTTGCGCCACGGCTATTATCAGAAATCATGTAAACTCCACAGATGAATTATATTTAAAAACAGAGGTGTAAAAAAAAAAAAAGAATCGCAGAGGTAATATATGCAAAACTCATTACTTCCTGATTTTTTTTTGTTTCTTTTTTTAGTTTGTAGGAATTTTTTTTTATTTTTACTGAGTATAGTTGACACACAGTGTTCCATTAGTTCCAGGTTCCTGATTATTTTCCAAGTTTTACTGTCATGTGCTCTGGCACTCATTTACATGTATTGTGTCTGTATAGTGGCGGTGCTGTATAACGATGGGCCAGTACGTGTGTTTCTCTTCCCAACTCATAGAGACACCAAGTTGACATTTTGAATTCGGCCCCGGTAAGAGTATTTACACCCCAGAAATTGGCGAACGCTACATGTTGGGCTTTGTTGGTTGTCTAGATTTAAGAGGGTGATGGAGGAAATGTTAATAATGCATGTTAAATTGAAAAATGTCACGCCTGTTACATTGTGAATGGCACCCAAAATGAAATTCCCCCCAGAAGTTGCAAATTATTGTCAGATTCAGCAAATAAGTTCGTCAAGTCATTGAGGAAGGAGTGAAATCTTCACACATCCCCAGTGTTTCATTTTCGTCTTACTCAAAAATGTGAATTAAAATATCAACCAGCATTCATACTGGAAATACCTTGGAGTTGGGACACAACTTGGTCTATGTAGTCATGAATACAAGAGTGGAATTTACAATTAAGAATATTGTATGTTTTATTATTTGTAAGTTCTGTGTTACACATCCTTTGAATCAGTAAGATTTATAATAAACTTACATACATACATAAACGCATACTATTTTTGGAGAACTGGTAGTAGTGGGGTTTTTTTTTTTGTTTGTTTTTATTTTTTTTTTAAGATTTTACTTATGGGGCGCCTGGGTGGCTCAGTGGGTTAAAGCCTCTGCCTTCAGCTCAGGTCATGATTCCAGGGTCCTGGGATCGAGCCCCACATCGAGCCCCACATCGGGCTCTTTGCTCAGCAGGGAGCCTGCTTCCTCCTCTCTGCCTGCCTCTCTGCCTACTTGTAATCTCTGTCT
>NW_019154166.1:2687360-2761784 GCF_002288905.1 Enhydra lutris kenyoni | reverse complement strand
AGCCACCCAGGTGGGTTAAAGCCTCTGCCTTCAGCTCAGGTCATGATTCCAGGGTCCTGGGATCGAGCCCCACATCGAGCCCCACATCGGGCTCTTTGCTCAGCAGGGAGCCTGCTTCCTCCTCTCTGCCTGCCTCTCTGCCTACTTGTAATCTCTGTCTGTCAAATAAATAAATAAAATCTTAAAAAAAAAAAAAGATTTTACTTACCATTTTTGTGAAGTTAGCTCATCAACCAGGATATGCCAGTCACGGAAGACAAATTCTGCTTGAGTCTATTCATATGAGGTACCAAAGGTAAGCAGAGTTGTAGAGATGGAAGGTAAATGGTGGCTCCCAGGGGCTGAGGGGGAGGGATGAGGAGTTGTTGACAGGGTAAAACCTTTTAGCTTTGCAGGATGAAAAGAATTCTAGGGATCAGTTGTAAAACAGCATGAATGTACTTATTACTGAATTGTACACTTAAAAATGGCAAAGATGGTGAATTTTATGTATTTCTGACAGTTTAAATAGATGATTTGGAACGCCTGGATAGCTCTGTTAAGCATCTGGCTTTGGCTCAGGTCATGATCCTGGGGTCCTGGGATCCAGCCCTTCTCCCATTCCCTCTGCCACTCCCCCTGCTTATTCTCTCTCTCTCTGACAAAATCTTAAAAAAAAAAAAAAAACCCACAAAAATTAAATGACTTAAAAAAAAAAAAAGACAAAAACCGGTGCCTGTGTGGCTCAGTGGGTTGAGCTTCTGCCTTGGGTTGAGCCTCTGCCTTCAGCTCAGGTCATGATCCCAGGGTCCTGAGATCGAGCCCCGTGTCCGGCTCTCTGCTCCACGGAGAGCCTGGTTCCTCCTCTCTCTCTGCCTGCCTCTCTGCCTACTTGTGATTTCTGTCTGTCAAATAAATAAATAAAATCTTAAAAAAAAAAAAAACCAGTGGGGAAAAGAGGAATTAGTCAATAAAGGTTATTAGAAAATTGAGTAGCCATCTGGGGAAAAATAGGGATCGATACCTTACACCACTATTACCAATAGATCAAAGGTGATAGTGTAAAAAAATACAAGCATAAAAGAACTGAAAGAAAACTTGGCATTTTTAACCTTTTATCTTGACTAATTTCAGACCTACAGAAAAGTCACAAAATTGTTCAGATCTGTATAACCTTCATCCAGCTCCTCCAAATGTGAGCATCTCACGTGGCCACGTCATGATTAGCGAAACCAGGAAGTTAGTGTTCATGCCATGCTATGACCTCATCCACAGCTCTGATTGGAATAGCTTTCATCCTAATTCCCCTTTTCTGCCTCAGCCTCTAAATCAGGATTTCACATCCCATTGACTTGTCACTCTTAGGCTTTTCAAGCTGAGACCGTCCCTCAGTTCCTTCTTTTTCTGCCTTTCACCGTTTTTGTTGTTGTTGTTGTTGTTGTTGTTTTTAAATTTTATTTATTTGACAGAGATCACAAGTAGGCAGAGAGACAGGCGGAGAGAGAGGAAGGGAAGCAGGCTCCTGGCCAAGCAGAGAGCCCGACGCGGGGCCCGATCCCAGGACCCTGGGATCATGACCTGAGCCGTGCCTTTCACCGTTTTGACGCATTTGGAGAGTCCTGGTGAGTGGTTTTGCACAATGTGTCTCCATTCAAATTTTTTTTTTTTAATTTTATTTATTCGACAGAGATCACAAGTAGGCAGAGAGGCAGGCAGAGAGAAGGGGAAGCAGGCTCCCCGCTTAGAGAGCCCAATGCGGGGCTTGATCCCAGGACCCTGAGACCATGACCTGAGCCGAAGGTAGAGGCCCAACCCACTGAGCCACCCAGGCACCCCTCTCCATTTGAATTTGTGCAGTGTTTTCTCATCATTAGATCGAGGGTGTGCCTCTGTGGCAAGAATACCACAGCAGTAAATAGTTTGGAGTGAAGAGGACATTGCTGGGTGTGAAAACAAAACGCAGAAGTCCGGAAAGAAAAGCCTGATGCATTTAAACATGTATTAAAAAAGTAAAAAGTATGCATGGTAAAAAAAATCATAAGCGAAAGCTAACATAAATGACAATCTAGGGAAAATAGAATTCATACTGCAGAGAAAGGGCTAACACTGAAACACAAAAGTCTACAAATCTGTAAGAAATACACCAGTAGTCCAATAATAAAGGACAGAAAAATCATATGGATCTTTCACAGGAGAGGAAATACAAAGATCTCTCAAATATATGAAAAGATGCCTAGACTTATTCACCATAGGAGAAATGCAAATCATGTTTAACTTAACTTGTAATGCCCAAATAATGTCATTAAAGAGTTGAAGAGGGCGTGGGTTTAGGGAAAACAGGCCTCACCTCTTTGTTGGTGGGAGTGAAAATGGGTGACACACAGAGCCCAATTTGGCAATAGCCACAAAAATCAAAAACTAATCGAAACCACAAATCCTCATACCCTTTTGACCGAGGATTTTTTTTTTTAAGACTTTATTTATTTATTTGACAGATCACAAGTAGGCAGAGAGGCAGGCAGAGGGAGAGAAGGGGAAGCAGACTCCTCGCTGAGCAGAGCCCAATGTGGGGCTTGATCCTAGGACTGTGGGGCTTGATCCCAGGACCGCGGGGCTCAATCCTAGGACCCTGGGATCATGACCTGAGCTGAAGGCAGAGACTTAAACCACTGAGCTAACCCAGGCACCCCAACCTAAGACTTTTCACCACTAGGAGCTAGCTCTGCCTTCTTGCACATAGGTGCGATGTGAACATGATTATTCTTCACAGCTTTGCTTGAGTTTGCAAATGATGTCTGTCACCAGGAGATTGGTGAAATTATACTACAGTGTAATACTCGGCAGCCAGGAAAGAAAGACTCTCGAAGAGGGGTCCTTTCCCTCCCTGGCTCAGTGGGAGGATCCTGGGACTCTCGATCTCAGGGTCATGAGTTGGAGACCCACATGGGGTGCAGAGTTTACTTAAATAAAAAACTTAAAAAAATAAAAATCCAATCTCCATGGGTTAAGTGACAAAAAGACCTTGTGGCTTCCATCCGTGTAAAAAGAGGAAACCATGCGCCGTGCCCATGTCTGGAAGGAGGCCCGAGGTAACTGGGAAGACTGGTGTTGAGGGAGATTTTCTCCAGGGGCTCTTGTGAACTTTGCAGACTCTTGAGACACACACACTATTTAAAAAGACAAAACTAGGGGCACCTGGGTGGCTCAGTGGGTTAAAGCCTCTGCCTTTGGCTCAGGTCATGATCCCAGGGTCCCTTCTCTCTCTGCCTGCCTCTCTGCCTATTTGTGATCTGTCAAACAAATAAATAAAATCTAAAAAAAAAAAAAAAAAAAAGACAAAACTATAACATTTTTAAAGAATGGGAGCCCACAGCTGCTCATGTTCCCTGTTTGGAAACCAAGCTAAGTCAGAGTCCAGCAAAGCTTAGCAAGGAGAAATGGATTCCTGGTGACATCACGGGAATGCCTGTTTCCTGCTATTTCCGTCAGCCTGCGGCTCGAGAGCCCTCACATTCTCCTTGGTTGAAATCAGTTTGAGCTGTGTTGGCAAGTGTCTTGAATGTTACTTCCATGAAAGGCTGCGATGTCTTGGGTGGTTGTGCTTTTTTTTTTTTCCCCCAGCCTTACTGAGGTCTAACTGACAAACACACTGCGTTTTGATGATCTTTCTTGGGTATTACTGTGGCTCCTGGTGTCAGCACAGGAGAATGAAAGAGGGCTCGTTTCACCAATGAGGAACATGAGGCCCAAAGAGAAGGCCACTAACTTGATGCAAGCAGAGAACTGGGGCGAGAACCCAAGTCTGGCCGTCAGGCCAACTCCATTGACTCAATCAGTCGTCACTGAGGGGTGCCTGGCAAGCTCAGTCCATAGAGCATCCAAAGCTTGATCTGGGGGCTGGGAGTTCGAGCCCCATGTTGGGTGTGAGATTACTTAAAAAAAAAAAAAGGGCTAACAGGCCTTCATTCAGCATCTTCTACCTGCCAGGCTCTGGACATGGTGTATGAGATGGAGGGGAAATTAGCATGTGGCCCCTTTCAGTCTGGAGCCTCCTACACCCCCCAGCACACACAGGGGGACCTGTAAACCCCAGTGAGTCTCTAATGAGTAGAGGGTTGCAGAGTCAGGATTTGGGACCAGGAGACGTCCCAGATCCAGAAGACTGTGATCTGCTTACGTCTTGTCTTACCCACACCTCGCTCTGGCACCTGGCTTTCCCACCACGCACGCCCACACAGCTCTGCTGGGACAGGAGCTGGCCAGCCCAAATGGGGCTGTCCTCGTGGGAACTGTGGGCACACAGGCCCTGCATGAACCCATTCACCCCAAACAGGTGCCTAGGCACTCCCCATTTGCAATCCCTTTGCCTGCTGTGCTGGGTCGGCTTTTACAATACCCCTCGCTGAAACCTTAGTTCCTTGTCATTTGTTACTCATTCACTGGCCTTGTTTCTGGCACTGTGCTTGGCACTGGGGCAGGGAGAACAGATTAAAAAGGTACCATTTTATGTATACATGTATGTTTTATACAAAAAGCTCTTTTCTGGGGCACCTGGGTGGCTCAGTGGGTTAAAGCCTCTGCCTTTGGCTCAGGTCCTGATCCCAGGGTTCTGGGATCGAGCCCCGCATCGGGCTCTCTGCTTGGTAGGGAGCGTGCTTCCCCTCCTCTCTCTCCCTGTCTCTCTGCCTAGTTGTGATCTCTGTCTGTCAAATAAATAAATTAAAAAAAAAAACAAAACTCTTTTCTTTTTTTGTCAGATAAAGAGCACAAGCAGGGGGACCAGGCAGAGGGAGAAGCAGGCTCCCCAGCAGCAGGCAGACCGATGGAGGACTCGATCCCGGGACCCTGGGGTCAGTATCTGAGTCGAAGGCAGACACTTAACCGACTGAGCCACCCAGGCACCCTTATACAAACAACAAGAAGAACACACAAACACACAAAACTCTTTAAAGGGGTATTCTATATGTGAAAGAAACTTACAAAGATCCCATCAAGGCATTTCTCTGAGCTCAGCTTCCCCACATGTAAGATCAAGACAGGAATGCCCCCACAGGACTGTCCTGAGTTGGTTGATCATGGGGACTATTTACAACAGCCTTCCTAAGAGTACTGTTAGAGGAGCAAAAGAATTGGAAATAACCTAAAAGCCAGTGCTGAAGCAGTAAACAGTAGTGCGCTTTCTGGCTAAATAAGGAAGACCGACCATGAGCATTTGCCTTCCCTCCCTTCCAGAACGGAAGTAACAGGAGAGGAGTCAAAGACTGATAGGTACATCGACAAGGACCAAGAGACCAGAGAGACAGGGGACAGGAGATTTCAGCAGCGGCTGAAGGCAGGTTGCAGGGCAAGCAAGGACGGGGGGAGTCCAGACGTGACATCCGGAGATTCTGAAGGTCACCGGATCCCCGTCAAGGCCTGGCTGAACCTTGGTGGGGGGACAGTGGTGGCTGAGATCCCAGATTCAAATTGTTGAAACCCTTTGAGCTCCCACCCTTCTCCCCTCTGAGTCGCACACGCCATCCCCCACATCCCGGTTTCCAGGAAGGCTTTGGACTTGGGGACAGCAGGAGCAGTAGACCCGAGGCTTGAGGCTACAAGCAGGAGCCCCCACCCTGCTCCAGATTCTCCCCTCTTCACACACGGAGAGGGTGGGGAGGGAGAATGGAGGATAGGCTTCTCTCAGAGAACAGCCCCAGAGAAAGCCTGCCACCTATCAACATTTCGGAATCCTGGTGAAAAGGCATCCACTGTCCAGCAGG
Organism: Enhydra lutris kenyoni; assembly: GCF_002288905.1. NCBI lineage: Eukaryota > Metazoa > Chordata > Mammalia > Carnivora > Mustelidae > Enhydra > Enhydra lutris. The sequence continues at coordinate 2,756,046 of NW_019154166.1, read as the reverse complement.
GAAAACCAATGGTCAATAAATCCTCTCCCACCACACACACACACACACACACACACACACACACACACACCCTTCCAATCAGCCTCTTGGTGGCTCCCTATTAAAGCCAGGGACCAGGGGCACCTGGGTGGCTCAGTGGGTTAAAGCCTCTGCCTCCCAGCTCACGGGTCATGAGGGTCATGATCCCAGGGTCCTGGATCTCAGGGTCCTGGATCTCAGGATCGAGCCCCACATCGGGCTCTCTGCTCAGCGGGGAGCCTACTTCTTCCTCTCCCTCTGCCTGTCTCTCTACTTGTGATCTCTGTCTGTCAAATAAAAAAATAAAATCTTTAGAAATAAATAAAAATAAAGCCAGGGACCAGCAGACATTTGAGGGAGGCCTGCAAAATGAGAAAGAGAATCCTCCTATATGTTAAAAAAGCAAAAAACAAAACAAAACCCCAAACCAAAAAAAATCCCAAACTGGAAGGGGTCGCCTGGGTGCTTAGCCAGTTAAGCATCCAACTCTTGGTTTTAGCTTAGGTCATGATCTCATGGTCATGAGATCAAGCCCCGGGTTGGGACCACTCCCTAAGATTCTGACTCTCTCTCCCCACGCCCGCTCATATTCTCTCTGTCTCAAAAACAGTAAAAATAAAAACGAAATGGAAAATACAGAGATAGTTACGGGTTGTGAGGGGGAGGGCACAAGAAAAAAAAAACACCCTATAATTGGAAAGCTAAAAAAAAGGAAGGGGCTTAATGCATATAGTCTGTGTGTGTTTGTGTTTTTATTTTTTTTAAAAGATTTTATTTATTTGACAGAGATCACAAGTAGGCAGAGAGGCAGGCAGAGAGAGGAGGAAGCAGGCTCTCTGCTGAGCAGAGAGCCCAAGGCCAATGCTGAAGGCAGAGGCTTAACCCACTGAGCCACCTAGGTGCCCCTGATTTATTATTTTGCAAGGAGAGTGCAGTCACATTAGTGTGTAATGAAATGGAGCGCATCAGAAATCCATGTGAAGCCCCTAGCTCAAGGTAGGCTCCTGGGAGTTACCTTTCCCTCCAGGAGTCCAGGGCTGGACAGGCAGCCCCCATGCCTTCCAGAACTGGTGGGGAGAGGGGGAGTGCTCAGCCAGAGGTCACAGAGGTCACAGGCTTGATTGCTGATTGGGACAGAGGTGGGGCAAGCCCCTGGGTCCCTGTTCCTAGCAGCATTGCCAAGGGCACTCTCCTCCTACTCCTAATTAGAAGGCCTTGTCCTTACAAGCGTTGAGGGACACACAAAGTTTCTGAAATTAATTACCATGTGGTGAGGTTTTGACTCATGGAACAAGTTCATGAGTCAGCCTGGGAATGACCCACCCCCAGTTCCATCCTAACATCTAAGTCCGGTGTCGTTAGAAGAGGAAGACAGGAGAGAACACATTCACTAAAGTTCTTCTCCGGGGCCGCCTGTCAGTCACCAGAGGTGCTTGTTAGAAATGAACTTGGGCCCCGCCCACATCTTTTCCGAGAGCCTTGGCAGTGGGACCCAGAGATTTGGCCTCCGAACACCAAAGCAGGCAATGCGGAAGCCACTGTCTCAGTCTGCAAAGATAATGCTCTATTTTTCTTTACTTCAACTTCTATTTTGGGTCTTCATTCTACTGCTTGCAGAAAAGATTCCCTTATCCATTTCCAGGTGAACTCCGTCATCCCACGCCATCCCCTTCTCCTGACTCCACCATTGATCTAAATTTGAGGAGTCCCTTAGCACCGTGACTTAAGGGGGTTGGCAGGGAGAGTCCTCCCTTGATATAAATCCTCCCAGGTCCCCACGTCCATGGATCAGACATGGCCTCATTTCTACCCTCCTGCTGCTGCCTCAGGACCCAAGAGCCCTTTGCCAGCTTTCCAAGTCACACTCCATGGCCTTGACTCCCCAGGTGTATTCTGGGTTCTGTCCCTCCCATGTTCTCTGGACTTGGCCATTGGGGAAAATGAAGCCCACTCCGAAAACAAGGTCTAACATCTTGGCTGGCCCTCCACTAGCTTCTCTCCAGCTAGTGCGGGGTAGCAGGGGCCAGTGGGGGTGGGACGTCTGCCTGTTTGTAACTCCTTCCCCATCATAGACCCAGGCACTGCAGCTTTTGAACCTAAAAGCATGGAATTTGGCATCTTTGTTCTCTGGCTAGAAAACAGAGTAGCCTCAGGGCCAAAAAACAAAAGCTAGCACCCCACAGTGCCATCTGGGCCCCCAGGCAAGCCGCTCCTTTCTCCCTTTCCACAGAGGCTGAGCCAGTGCACAAGGACCTGAGAAGTGGCTCCTCCTTGGAGGGGGAGGGAGCTGAGACTCTATCTTAGATCTGCTGAGTCCCCACACCCAACACAAGCTCCGTGTTCACTCACCTCCCCCAGACAGCTGGGAAATGACACCTCTGGTGACAGAGCCAGTCCCCCAGGCTTCTGCCCGGAGGGGGTGGGGCGCTGCATAGGGCAGGCTCTCACACCAGAAGCCCTGGGAAGCCTGGGTGGGGGAGGGAAGAAGCTGGCTCTTCTTTGTCTCAGACACCAAGGCCACCCATCTTCCTCTGCTCTCCTTCCGGGGATGCACTGAGCACCCATGGCCTGGGACCATGATGCCTCTCCTAAGACACGCCCTCCTTCCCTTTTGAGATTCGTCCTGGCCCACCCCACAAGATAGGCAGCTCATCTGGTCCCATCTTTCTGAAGGGCCAGGCCTGCTGGGGACCCGTGTGTGCAGCTGCTGCTTAGAGGATCTAAAGAGACCAGAGGGGATGAAGGGGGCAAGTATAATCACCTCCTACCATGTTCTAGATCAAGCCACTTAACATATAGGTAGCGCCTACAAATATAACATAGGTGGGGTCCAAGAGATAGGACAGGAACTGGCCAAGGTCACACCTAGGAGGCTAATCCACATGTACCGTAGTACCTTGCACCTGGGTACTGCAAGGGCAGCCCTTGCCTACCGTCGCCCCCTAAAGAAAAACAACAGAAAAAACCCAAAGCCCCTTATTGTCGCAGCCTGGGATCAGAGGCTGAGCCCTCCTTCTGTTGCCCGGCAGGGGACCCAGCTCTAGGGCAGAGCTGGGATTTGGCCGGTCTGTGGCCACCATGGGAAGCGGCCCCACGGGACAGCCTCGTGTCCTCGTCCCTCGGCCTTAACCTTGCCCTATCTCAGTCAAGCACCCCCGGTCTGAGCCCCAGTTGTGAGGAGCGAGAGGCAGCTTGCACACTTTGCGGTGATTTGCTTGGGGTGGGGGTGGGGGTAGAGCCTGCCTCTTCTCCTTTCACACCCCGCTCCTTAGCGGCCAGGGGCCCCAGGCCTCGGCTGAGCCGTGCACCCGTGGGGCGGGCTGAGGGCACCAGCTCCCGCCGCTCCGTCCACCTCAAAAGCAGGGTCCCAGCTACCCGCATTGCCCCGGCGACCTGCACTTGCCCCTTCCCACGCCCCCTCCACCCCTCCGCAGCCCATTGCAGACGCTGAAGCAGGTCGCCGGCCTTGGGGCCCATGCGGAGGCCGAGGCCTTGCGGGGGATGTGAGGTGCTGACTGGTTTACGGGTTTCGCGGGTGCGGGAGGACGTGGTCTGGGGCTCAGGGGCGCTGTCCAGGCCAGGGGGGCAGAGGTGCGCCCGTGAGGCTGTGGCCCGACGGGGCAGGTCGGCGGAGGGTGCGGAGAGCCGCAGCGCCGGGGCTCTGGGCTCACGCAGCTGCGGCAGGCGCTCGGCCCCCGCGGTCCGCCGCGCGGCCGGCCGCACCCCGCCCCCACCGCCCCGCTCCCGACGCACCGCCCGCCGCGCCCCGCCCCCGCCCGCAGTGCCCGGATGTGGGTGACGTGCGGCCGCCATCTTCCCGTCCCCGGCAGCCAGCGCCAGTCGGAGCCAGCGCGAGCCGCCGCCGCCGCCGCCGTCGCCGCCGCAGCCGCCGCAGCTGCCGAGTCGCCCGCCAGCCGCCCCCGCCATGTGAGTCGGCCGCCCGCGCCTGCACCGGGCCTGCCTGCACCGGCCGCCGCCCTCGGGAGCCGGTCCAGGGAGCGGCGGGGGTTCGGTCGGCGCCCCGAGGCCAGGCCGGCGCCCGTGACTGCGCGCGGGCAGCTGGAGAGCGCCGCGTCTCCGGGCTGGCCGCGCGGGCGGTGGCCGCGGGAGGGAGCGGGCCCCGCGTCCGCCCGTCCCGGCCCCGCCGCCGCCTGTCATTTCGGGTCGACCCCGGACCTTGTCTTTGAGGTCGCCCTTATTTGACGGGCGGGGAAACTGAGCCCCGGGGGGGGAGGGAGCCTGACTCAAGGTCACGCAGCTAAGCGGCGGCGGGGCCGGACGGAGTCCAGGGCTCCCATCGGGTGGCCTTCCTCCGGCGAAGGAGAAAGGGAGGGACGGATGGATGGACAGGAGGATGGGCGGAGCCCTGGCCGCGGGGCCGGTGGCTCCAGGCCTCGGGTCTTAATCCGTCCCTGCCCCTCAGGTCGGCTACCGCTGCCACCGCCCCCCCTGCCGCCCCGGCTGGGGAGGGGGGCCCCCCTGCGCCCCCTCCAAATCTCACCAGTAACAGGAGACTGCAGCAGACCCAGGCCCAGGTGGATGAGGTGAGTGCGGGGCGGGGGGGGTTGTCCCAGGAAGTGGGAAAGACCCTGAGGGTTGGCAAACCGGTGGGAGGCCCACCGTGGGTTGGAGGTGATGAGTTTATGAGTTTGGGGACAAAGACATACCCTGCCCCTTCCCTGTTAAGCTTGCGTTCCAATCGGCCCTGGGGTGTTCGTCAGCCTTGATTGCCTGGGGCGGTTCAGTCTCGGCAGGTGTGGTCTGGTGATGGACAAGCTGCTCGAGGCTCAGTACATAGAGGGTGCTGCTCTGACATCCGAGATGTCTGGCTGTCAGCATGCCCCTGATGTGTGCTCCTTGCATGTCCTCAGGTGTGCTAGGCATGTTCTCTGTGTGTCCTTGGCATGTTAGCCTGGCAGCATCGGGGTGCATGTTCCCTCTGTGGGTGCATGGTTGAGGAGTGCCCTCATTGCGACGGCCTTGGCACACCCCCTGCCTCGTGGGCCCCTCCTCCAGGTGGTGGACATCATGAGGGTGAACGTGGACAAGGTCCTGGAGCGGGACCAGAAGCTGTCAGAGCTGGACGACCGTGCAGATGCACTCCAGGCAGGGGCCTCCCAGTTTGAAACCAGTGCAGCCAAGCTCAAGCGCAAATACTGGTGGAAAAACCTCAAGGTAAGGGTGGGGGCGCCCAGGAGGGCTGGTGTGAGAGCTAACTGAGGGGCCACCGGGAGTGTCACGGTCTGTGTCACTGATCCCCTCCCCCTCTCGCCCCCAGATGATGATCATCTTGGGAGTGATTTGCGCCATCATCCTCATCATCATCATCGGTGAGTAGGGCAGGAGTGGCTAGGGCCCTTCCTCTGGAGAGGTTTCCCCTTCTAGGTTTTGAAGGTCATTAACCTAGTTTTTACTACTCAGCAAAAAGCATACAGAGCTGCCAGTGCGGCTCTGATTCATCTAGAGCCCCAAACCTTGCTGCGTTTAGCTTGCACTTTGCCTGGTTCTAGGCAATTTCTGTTAAGGTTTTTGGAAACAGCAAAGCTGGTGGATCCCTACTGCTCCCTTGAGGATCCTTTTTGGGCCTAAACCTAGTCTGGGAACCCTGGAATTGGGGAGTGGGAGAGCAGGCAAGGGCCATGGCTAGGAAGCCAAACACCCTACTGTTTGAGAACTTTTGGGCCCAGAGAGCCTAGAGGATGAGGAGTCTGTGGCCCCAAGGCCATACCATGGAGTTGTAGAGATCTTGGAACCTATCAGTCCAGCCCCTTGCTTTCCAGATGGAGAACCTAAGGCTGAGGGGGTTGGGGGGTGGGGAGGCTGGGAGCAGGGCCAGGCCTGACACACTGCTTTCTCTCTCTTTCTCCCCCCACTCCTCCTCCTTCCTTCTCTTTCCCTCTCTACAGTTTACTTCAGCTCTTAAACCCCTGAGGAGCCCGCCCTGCCCAGAGAAGGGCCTCTCCCCACCTCTCCCCCCTCATCCCCAGCCGCTCCTCCACCTCTCAGCCATATCTTCCAGCCCCCCTCCCCTGGATCCATGTGTGTGTGTCCCTGTGTGTGTGCCCCCCCCCCTGTAAATAGCCAGCTGTTATTTATACATATATAATATTATATATATTTGGTCTGTTTGTAGTTTTATTACTAGAAGATTTTTCCGGTTGTCCTTAACTCCCCTCCCTGAGGTTCCCATCTCTTCTCTTTTCCTCTTTCCCCTTCCCTCTCTTCCTGACCAGCCCTGAACCCCTTCATTTGCATCTGCTATGCAATAGTTCCTCTTCCTCTCCTCCTTCCCCTGGATTTAGCTGATCCCTTCCTCTCCCCCTGGCCTTCCCTATACTTCCACTCCCTACAAAAAAAACAAAACAAAAAAAAAAAAAACAAAGCAACTGTCCAGGACTCCCAGGGTGCATCTTCTTTGCGTCTTTGGGAGGCCCTGAGACTGGCCCCACTTGGTCCTAAGAATCCCAAGGTCTTCTGGGAGCTTCCAGCATGTTAATTAGCATTCATTTACATACTGACATCCCTTTTGGTTCCTCCTCTTTCGTTCCATCGTTCTTCATTCTTTCCACCCATGTTTCTTCTTTTTTACTGAGGAGTTAGTCCCCATGGTCCTTGTATCAGTCTTTCATTTGCATGACATTACTTGCAGGTGGTGGGAGCCTGGGATTGGAGAGCCAGGCTCTCCTGGTCCCCAGAATCACCCCCTCCTAGCCCCTCTAGTCTGGTTTGCCTCCCTGTCCCCATTTTCCAGACCTTTTGTCCCCTCCTCCCCCTCCCCCCAGCTGGTGTGTAAGTGTCTTGGAGTTCAGTGTGTCATGATGGACCAATAGTTTGCCACTTGGAGTCTCTCCCCACATTCCTGCTCCCCAGTTTTCGTGTGGGGCACTCAACCGACATTCCCATGGGGTCTCCCTCCCTCCCATTCACCTGATCTGCCTCCTCCTCCTCCTCCCACCAGGAGTGTTTGGGGGTGGGCCACAATCTGACTCCTTTGGGAGAGCTGGCTGCCAGTGTGTGGGGGGTCATCACTGCCTCAGGGAGGAGTGGGGCAGGGCAGAGAATCCCCCCAATTCCTGCCTGAAATCTGGCCCTACCCTTGCTGGGGTTTGGATCGAAACTCCCCTCCCCAGTTTGGGGGGGGTGTTGCTCCCATCACTGCCCAGCTCCTCTGACTGCCCCCCTGAATTCAGGGTGGGGGTACTAGTCACTGCCAATGTGTGTATGGGACTTGCTGGAAGATGGGGATTCTCGCCCCTCTCCAGGGCAGTTGAGCCCCGGGAGTTGTCTCCTCCTTAGGTGAAGTGATAGAGGAAGGGTCTAATGTCTTTTTAAATGGCACAATTTTAGGGGTCTGAGGGTCCAGCCCCTTAACCTGCTGGAGGGGACCCCCCCAAACTCACTCTTCCCCCCACACTCAAGGTTTCTGTGTGGAGGGGGAGCAGGGAGATCGAAGCTGTGGTGTGAAAGGGTAGGGAGAGATGCTGGGGGTGGGGGTGCTGTGTTCTAGACCCCCCCATATTATCCCAGTGTCCCCTGCCCCCCCTTCCCTCCCCCCATGCCCCCAATTCTGTGACGCATCCAGATTGTGAAAATGTACAATAAATGTGTAATGAGTAACCAGCTGGTGTGTGTTCTAAGACCTTTTCTTAACCGGTGGGAAGGGTGAACCAAGAAAGTTGAGAAGATACATTTGGAATTGACAGCTTTGCTGGAGGGCCTGACCTTGGGCAGAGCTAAGTGTGATTCCCAAAGTGGCCACGGGTGGGCGCCAGGCGCTGATGCGAGGAACCGTTCTTGATGGTGAACCCTGCGGCTTAGGCCGGAGGCAACTCCTCTGTCTACTGGAGCCTTCTACAGCCCTTGATTTAATTCCCAGATGCTCCGCAGTCGCTCCCGTGGTCTTTTAGTCCCAGGCTGAAGTAGATGGCCGACTTCCGCGAGACGTCTTTTCCCCGAGGTTCCTCTCACAGTGCCAGCATCCCGAAGGGGTTAATAAATAGGGCACATGGGCTCAGGGACAGCCGGCCGTAGGCTGGCCTGCTAGCCCTGCACCCTCTTGTGGGACTGGTGACTCTAGACCCCGCGCTGAGCTCCCGTGGCCCCCTAGCACCCCGACCCCAGGGGCTGCAGCAGCGGGCGGCGTTCTGGATGGGCTCTGGAACCCCGACTTCCCGGGCTGCGGTGTGAGGGCAGCCTACTTAGTGTTTCCCAACTGCCAGGGATGCTTCTACAAAAGGGGCCCAGGTGATTCTCGCAGTTAGGCACGCCGTCCTCATAATAACGCCCCCATTTACCGAGGGCTCGCTCCGCTGCTCGCGGGGCTCCTTCATCTACCGAGGGTTTGCGAACGCCCTCGGACCCGCCCTTTATCGTGTCCGGGGCCTGGGTTTAAATCTTGGCCCCATACGGATTGGAGTGTTAATCCAGACAGATTATGTAACCTCTGGAGCCCAGAGTCCTCTCTGGGGCGGAGCTGTAGTGAGACGGCCTCCGGGCTTGGTCCAGAGAATGACCCGAGGCAGCCATCGCCGTCGCCATCAACATTGCGCGGCGCTGAGATCGGAAGACCGCTCCACCGTTAGGCCGGCCCCTTGCAGCTTCGCGGGGCTTTAGAGGCCCAGGGCCGGAGACTCAGCGCGGGCGGGGTGGGGGCGCTCTGGTCACGCCCAGGACAGCTCACCCGGGTCTCGGCACAAAGCTCCCCCGACCAACGCCACCGCGGCTCACAATTGCGCCTGCGTGCGGGTCACACTTGCTGCGCCTGCGTAGATTCTGCAGGCTCTGGTAAAGAGTGTCGTCAAGGAAAATCCCCAGCTTCCAGGTAAACAAGCTGCCGCGTGAGGTCGCCGGCACGTGTCCTCTACAGCTCCGAGACCTACCAGCCTATGAGAAACTTTAGAGGGCTGGCTGGCATTTACATCCCGGATCCGGGCATGTCTGAGGCCGGTGCCACAGCCAATAAGAACCTCCAAAGTGGATGGGGGCGTGACTTTCGCCCAGACTCCCAATCAACGCGCCGGGGCGGTCCCTCTCGCACGTGGAGCTGTCACTGCGGGTGGACAGACTGACCAATGAGAAGAAGACGGCGGCGGCCCGCGCCAATGGCGGCGGGGCGGGGGCGGGGCGGCCGCACGAGGCGCAGGGCATGGGTCGGGGCCCCCGGGCCAATAAGCTTGAGGGGCGTGGCCGCGCGGCGGGTGGGCGGGCCAGGAGGAAAGGGTCCGGGAGCTGCTGTCTCGTTGGGAAGAAGCTGTGGCCTGTGCGTGCGCGCGGGGGTGAGTGCTCGCGGGTGGGCGGAGACCATCGGAGACCCGTGTGCGCTTCTCCCGACTGGTGTGTCCTGTCCCGGGCGGTGTTAATGGAGTGGGGCGGGAGGATCATGCGAATGCAAGATCGCCACGGTGGGAGCTCGGAGGGTCGTGGGGAATGGGACCAGGAGGGACGAGGGCGGGAGTCTGCGACATCTGACAGATTCCTTGCTGCGCTAGATGCCTGGACCCCCACCGCCTGACTGGCCCAGGGGGTCCTGGGAGGGTGGGGTTCGGAAGCTGAGACCCCTGTTCCTGGGGCGGTGTGGGGTCGGGGTCCCTGAGAGTGGGTGGGGGACGTTCTAGTGCTTGGCTCTACTGTTTGGGTAGGCTCCTTAAACACTTAGAAGATTCAGAGGTTCTGAGGTTGGGAGGAGGCCCTGACAGGGCAGGTGGAAGGGTAGGAAAGGGTTGACATGGCTACTCCAGAAAGCGTGGTGATATGATGTGTGTGACCCTGAGCCGGTGGCATCACGGCTCTGGATGTCTTTTTCGGGTGTAAAGGGAAGGGGTTGAGCCTCGGACCCATCCCTGGGAGTAAAGGTGGAGTAGACACTGTTCTGAGAGAGACCAGAGAGTTGTGTGGACTCTGTGCATGTGTCTTCCTGAGCCCCTGGATGCCAGGAGGCACCAACCTCTTGGTAGAGCTCTGGTCTTTGTGCAAATACCCGGCCCTGTGGCAAAGTGACCCGGGTATGGTGGAAGAATGAGCAGGTGGGACCCCTAGGAAATCCCTGGTGGCTGCTGGGTTGATCTCAAGGACTTTGTGAGCGTGTGAAAACGGACTGAGATGACTTGGGTAGAGCATGTGGGGAGTGCAGACTGGGTGTCTGAGACCAGGCCCAGGGAGAGGTTGGATCTGTGTTCCCGGCACCAAACTTAGAATCGGCTATTTGGCGATCCCCAGTGCTGGGAATCACCGCACAGGTGCCCAAAGGGTAAGATGCCAGAATGACAAGCCATGATGAGAGCTCAGATCTGAACCCTGGGCTCCACTTTTTAAGAGCCTGAGAACACCTTGTGAGGCAAATTTAGTAACTTCTGAGCCTTGGTTCTGTAGAACGGGGGTAATACCATCTCCCAGACCTGTTCTGGGGATTAAATAAGATAATATATATGTGGTGCTTATCGCAACGCCTGGGTCATAGTTTAATATTTTTTGTTTTGTTTTGCTTTTAGCTAAAAAAATAATATGGCTATAGGATTTCAAAACAACTGACAGAAATGTTGTGGCTGGGAACTATTTTCACATTCTCAAGTTTTTCTGCAAGTTTCGGTGACTCCCTCATTTCCCTCTTCCCCGGCCTTCTGGTCGTGAGGCACCAGCCCAAGCCCTCATTCCACCTTTCATCCCGCTCCCAGAATCCAGGCCCGCGGCAGGCTTGTCTGCTCTGTCTCAGTTCGATTTCCTCATCCCACACCCATTCTTCTCCCTGCCCCTCCTCCCTTTCTGTGCTGCCATAGTAACAAGAGATTCCAGCTCCGAGGGGGCCTCTGGGAAGGAGCAAAGGTGCGTGTTCTCTCGCAGAACCTGGGCCTCCAGCGTCCCCGCCCCAGCTCTTTGGGATTGGGTCAGCAGATGTGTACAGTTTCTGAGACGGGGGAAGCCAGTGCCAAGAGCAGGAATAAACCGAGGGGAGGGAGGATGCGAGTCTGGAGAAGAGAGCCTGGCTCAGGGGAGGAGGCGGGGGACCCCTTCCTCCTAATCCTCTCTCCAGGAATCCCTGGCTTTGGGACAGGATGGCTGTCTTTGGTTGGGGGAGGCGCCCAGGCTGGGTGCATGTCCTGGGCCACCAGCCAAGAGTACACGATGTTCCCAAGTGCGCTGGCCGCCGCCCTCTCGGGCTGGCCGCCTCCCAAACCGCTGCCTCTCCAGCCTCCCTGTCCCACATTCCCCGGCTGCCTTGCTCCGCCCTCTTCCTCCGCTTTGACGTCACCGCTCCCTCCCGCCCCCTCGCCTCCACTGACGGCAGCAGGGCCTGGTTACTGTGGGGACTGTGAGGCAGGACAGCCGGGGGGCCTTGAGAGCAGGTGGGGGCCGCAGGAGCACTCGACCCCTTTGTCTATGCCAAAATACAGACCTGGGGTGGGGGTGGGAGAGCACGGGCTGCCCTTGTCAGCGGAGATCGCGCCTAGATCCCAGAGGAGAACGGGGGAGGAAGAAAAGCCCTGCTTCCGGAGGAGAGTGGTCTGAAAATTGAGACAAGGGACCGGGCCACCGTCTATGAGTTGGGGGGACCTTTCCAAGGAGACGAGACTGAGAATCCAGGATCCTCAATCCTTTGTTTCCTGTGTTTTCTTGCTTCCCCCCCCCCCCGGGTTATTTTATGACATCCCTGTGCCCCAGCTTTTTTTCCACAGAGACCTCCCCCGGGCCCCTCCGCGGGGAACACCATTGTTTAGGAAAGCTTAGGCCACGTGACTGGGAGGGAGTGTACCCACAGCTGATTATGTCAGCCTCAGTTTGGGGGCCTCTGCGCTGGCCACGTTAATGGGGAGCCCTGAGAGGAACTACTCACAGCGGTCTTGGAGGGGCCTGTGTCACTGCAGTCCCCCCTCAGCTCAGCCTGGCACTGTATTTCCCCAAATTAGGACTCAGTGTTCTGCTCCCCTCCCCTTTATAAAAAGCATAGTTTCCAGCACCACCTCCATCGCTGAGGCTCCTTCCCCTCCTTTATCTATCCTTGTTAACTACAAAATCACCGTATTTATTGACCACCCACGGTGTGTCAGGTTCTGTCCTGGGGACTGGGGAATGCAGTGAGGTGACAGATGAGGTCCTCTGCTCTCTCTCGTCCTAGGGCTGGGGAATCTGACGCCCTTGCCACCCGACCTGTGTCTCGCCAGGGTCCCAGTCGGTCTCTTCCCTCATCTGCCCCTTATGTTCCCCCTGTAGCCCTGGCTTCCTGGCCCCCACTTTTGGGGCACCCCTAACTGTGGGCGGCTGCATCTTCAGGAGCGCAGCAGCGCTAGTCACTACGTAGGCTTCCTGGAGACCTTTTCTTTGATTGGGTACAGAAGCACCTTGCATTGTTTCCCTTTACAGACCTTTCTGGCCCTGGCTGTGCTTCTGTTGTTTGTATCCTCCCCTGCACTCCTCCCTCTGTCACGCGGGGACCCTCAATTGCCATCCTCCTGGCTGTCCACAGGGTTTGAAGTGTCAGAGGAAGGGGCTGGATAAAATGGCTTTATTGTGATGAGAGGGCTGGGGAGAGGAACCCAGGAGAAGCCAGGCTGGGTTTCTGTGTGCCCCCGTCCTCCCAGGGACCAGCCATCTCATCCAACCTGGCCCACCCCCCAAGGGTCTGCATTCCTTTTCCCCATCTCTGGCAAGGCCTAGGTGTCCTGTTCTGTAGGGCCGGACGGTCCAGGAAGTAGACCTCTCTTAAGCACCAACCGTGGCCCAGACATTTTCCCCGAAGAAGGGCAGCTTATCGCCCCTCCCGCCCTCCCATTATCCACTGTGCAGCCGTCCTGCGCCCGCTGGCTGCGTTGTGGTGTCTGGGGCCTTTCAGCCCAGCGCCAGCACCCAGGTCCACGTGCGCCCGTGTGTGTGACACAGCCCTGACCTCAGTAGGGGCCAGTAGCCAATCAGGCGCCGGGACGGGATCCCCAGCCAATCGGGGGCGGGGCCTGCGGCTCCGCCGGCAGGAGGCCAATGAGGGGCAGTGTCTGGCATTATGCAACCCGCCTCCTGGCCCCGCGAAGCTTCCACTCGGCTGAGCGCTGCAACTGCGGCGGGCAGGCGACCGGAGGGCGCTCGCGCGGCCAGGTAGGCATCTCCAGGGCCACCCGGGGACCGGTCTCCCGCTCCAAGTCGGACTTCCAGCCCGAGGCGCTGCTTTCGGCCCTGGCGCTCGGACGGCACACGGGTAATCTGCCTCCCTTGCCGCTGTCCACCCTCTCTCGGCCGTCGGGAACAGAGATGTTGCTCGCAGCCCTGCAGCGGCTGTGCGCACTCCTGATCCGCTTACCTTACCTCCAGCTCGGACCTCTCCTCGCAGCTACCCCGGCCCCACGCCCGACCCTCGGCAGGCATGTCCCCGCCTCCTTTCTTGTTACTCGGGGGTCCCTGGTTTTGCCCCGACCCCAGGACCCCTCCGTGCTTTCCGCGCTCCCCGCACTCCCCCCTCCAATCCCTGGCCCCGCGCCGGCCGTGATGTAAGCCTGGTTCAGGCTGGAACATCCCGTTCCCGGCGCTAGTTCCTGCTGTTGGCCACAGCCTTCCTTTTTCTACTGGTGCTCAGAAAATGCTCCGGGGGTTGGGGGTGTGGTTGGACGAGGAGCAGGGGAAGAACTCTCTGCTGCCGGTCGCGTGTCCCTTGCTCGCAGCTGAGTGTGTCCGCTTCGGATGGGGGTGGGGTGGGATCTAGAAAAGTAGAGGACCGAGGAGAGAGGATTCCCGAGTCCCTGACAATGGCAGGTGCCGGCTCGGCACTTGGGAGTCGGGAGAGGGTGCCGGGGCCGGAGAAGGACAGGCTGTGTCGTCTTGACCAAAATGACTGGGATCCAGGCGACCGCCAGGTTGGGGAGCTTTTGCGCGGAGGGCGGTGGCGGTTGTGTTAAACCCTGGGGAGCAAGGCCAGCCCCTGGAAACCCGATAGGCGGCCCTTCTTTGTGTGGCCTCCGGGCCCTCCGGGGCCTGAGGGTGTATTAGAGGTGGGCGACCCGCGGCCGCGCCCGCCCGTGTGGGAGTGGGTCGATTCCCGGCTCCGTCGGGAAATGGGGGAGGGGTCGCCCCTCCCGGCCTCCTGTGGTCCCTCCAGCAACCGCTGAGCTCAGCTGCTGACGTCGGTTTCCCTGGCGACCGCGGCGGCGGCGGAAGCGCGTGGTGGGGCCGCGCATGTCCGCGCGCATGTGCAGCGGGGGTGGCACCGCCCCCGGATAAAATTAGCCCGAAGGCCTAAATATAGGCGGCGACCGGCATGCCCCCTGCTCCGAGGCCTCGCAATCTCGTAGTCCCCGGCGAGTGGGGGCCTGATGGGAATTTGGGGACGGGAAGCGTCCGGACTTCGGTTCTGGTCGACTACTCAGTCTCTGTTTTCCCGGGCCACGCTGGCAGGGGACATGGAGGAAGGCCCGGGAGAGGCCCCTTCCTGCCCGCAGTCCCTCTACTGGGATAGGACACAGAACTTGCCCAGGCTCCCTGTCGGAAGCCTGGGTCTTAGGGATGTGGAGTCAGACAGGGGAGGTCTGAGTGAAGCCGGCAGGTGCTGCGAAGTTAACAGCGCATCTTTCTCCAAGCCCTCCTCCTCTGATCTGCCTGTCCAGGTGCTGCCCGTGATCGAACTTCTCAATCCTCAGAGGCTTGGATCTCCCTCACTCCCTCAGCCAGGCCGGCCGGCCCCCTCGTGCGCTCGTGGTGGCCTCTCCGCCTTCCGTGTTTTCCTCCTGCCCTCCCCATGGCCCAGACATGAGTGGCCCCCTAGAAGGGGCTGGTGGGGGAGGGGACCCCGGGCCGGGGGAATCCTTTTGCCCGGGAGGGGCCCCATCCCCTGGGCCTCCGCAGCGCCGGTCTTGCCCTGGTCCCGGCCTGCCTGATGACACAGACGCCAACAGTAATGGCTCCAGCGGTAACGAATCCAATGGGCCTGAGTCCCGGGGGGCATCTCAGCGGAGCTCACACAGCTCCTCGTCGGGCAACGGCAAGGACTCAGCCCTGCTGGAGACCACTGAGAGCAGCAAGAGGTGTGTATGGGTGTGTGTTGCCGGGTCCCTGAGTCCTCTTAGAAGCGGGCTGAGCTAGAGGACAGGCCCATGCTGTCGGCCACTTGCTCACCTTGGGCCTGCTGCTTCTCCCCCAGCACGAACTCTCAGAGTCCGTCCCCGCCCAGCAGTTCCATTGCCTACAGCCTCCTGAGTGCCAGCTCCGAGCAGGACAACCCGTCTACCAGTGGCTGCAGGTTCGTGGGGTTGAGGGCCAGAGGAGAAGCCTGGCCATGGTAGTGGGGGGGTGCCTAGGCCACCATCTGGGGCTCATGGCTCTACCCCCTCCCTCCCCGTGGACCCTGCAGCAGTGAACAGTCAGCCCGGGCGAGGACCCAGAAGGAACTCATGACGGCTCTGCGGGAGCTCAAGCTTCGGCTTCCCCCCGAGCGCAGGGGCAAGGGCCGCTCTGGGACGCTGGCCACACTCCAGTACGCTCTGGCCTGTGTGAAGCAGGTGCAGGGTGAGTGGCGCTTCTGGGGGCAGTGCGGCAGGCCCTGGGCTGCGGTTGGGAGGGGGGCGGTCCGCTCGTGAAATCCCGCGTGGCCTTCACCCTGCAGCCAACCAGGAGTACTACCAGCAGTGGAGCCTGGAGGAGGGCGAGCCCTGCGCCATGGACATGTCCACCTACACGCTGGAGGAGCTGGAGCACATCACGTCCGAGTACACGCTGCGCAATCAGGTTAGCCGCAGCCGTGCCTCCCCGGCCTGGGCACCCCCACCCCCCACGCGCGCAGCTCCTAAATCGACTTTTGTCCCCGCTTCCCTGCCTAGGACACCTTCTCCGTGGCGGTCTCCTTCCTGACAGGCCGCATCGTCTACATCTCGGAGCAGGCGGGTGTCTTGCTGCGCTGTAAACGGGATGTGTTCCGGGGGGCCCACTTCTCAGAGCTGCTGGCGCCCCAGGATGTGGGCGTTTTCTATGGCTCCACGGCCCCATCTCGCCTGCCCACCTGGGGTGCTGGGACCTCGGCAGGTGAGGTCCCGGAGTGCTGGGAGGGGAGGGACAAGGGACCCGAGCTTTTCCTTGCTGCGTTCTTCTTGGCCCCGGGTGAGGTGCGGGGCTCTTCTTAGTGCTTTTCTGGTCTGTTCCAGGTTCAGGTGCCAAAGACTTCACCCAAGAGAAGTCTGTCTTCTGCCGCATCAGGTGGGTGGGGGAGGTGGGAGCCGCCCCCCTCCCACCTTCTGCTCCCCTGCTGCTTTGGTGTGTGGGTCGTGACCTTGAAGTGAAGGGTGGGTGCCTCTCTACTGAGTCACTAATGCGTCTTTCTCTCCCTTGCTAGAGGAGGTCCTGACCGGGACTCAGGGCCTCGGTACCAGCCATTCCGCCTCACGCCCTATGTGACCAAGATCCGGGTGTCCGAAGGGGCCGCAGCACAGCCATGCTGCCTGCTCATTGCAGAACGCATCCACTCGGGTTACGAAGGTGTGTACACCACGGGCCTGGTCTAGCAGAAGGGAAGGAGGAAGGGTGACTTCTCTAGGCTCTGGGAGAGACAGGACGTGAGTCTGGGAGGCGTATCCAGCTCTTGAGAATTTTGGAACTGAGAGGGTAGGTAAGGATGAACGTTTGAGGGGCGCCTGGGTGGCTCAGTCCATTAAACGTCTGCCTTTGGCTCAGGTCATGATCCCAGGGTCCTGGGATGGAGCCCCACATGGGGCTCTCTGCTCAGCAGGGAGTCTGCTTCTCCCTCTCCTGCGCCCCCTGCTTGTGCTCTCTGCCCTACAAATAAAATCTTGAAGAGGAAAAAAAAGGATGAAGGTTTGACTCTGTTTTTAGAGGGAGTATTGGATAAGCATCCTGAGCTAGGAGCGGGGAAAGGAAACTGCTTTGGTTTTCAGTTTGACTCTTGGTGTGGGGTAAGATAATGGTCTGGACCATCTCTGTAGACTAGACGGCCCTGGGCAGAGCCGTGGGGAGGATTACCACGGGGTAATCCTCGAGGCTCGAGGCAGCCCCGGGGACAGAGAAGCCGGACCATTCTGGATAAAACGCAATGGCCACTCTCCCTGTGCCTCAGCTCCCCGGATCCCCCCAGACAAGAGGATCTTCACCACTCGGCACACCCCCAGCTGCCTCTTCCAGGACGTGGACGAAAGGTGAGCTCAGGACCTGGAGAAAAATGGGATGGCTGGGGCCAAGGCCACAGCCTCTCTGATGCCACTCCCCCTTTCAGGGCCGCCCCGCTGCTGGGCTACCTCCCCCAGGACCTCCTGGGGGCCCCAGTGCTCCTGTTCTTGCATCCTGAGGACCGACCCCTCATGCTGGCCATCCACAAGAAGAGTGAGTTTCTTTTTTCCCGCTCTGCCTTCTCGGCTGTCTGCGGGCTTCTTGTGGTTCTATCTCTCAGGGTCTCAGTCCCTCGGATCTCCAGGGAGTGGCCCTCTGCTTTGCTCTTCTCTCCCTCCTGCTGACCCTCCCCTCCTTGCCCACACTTTTTCAGTCCTGCAGTTGGCCGGCCAGCCCTTTGACCACTCCCCAATCCGCTTCTGCGCCCGGAATGGAGAGTATGTCACCATGGACACCAGCTGGGCTGGCTTCGTGCACCCCTGGAGCCGCAAGGTGGCCTTTGTCTTGGGCCGCCACAAAGTACGCACGTAAGTGGGCCCTTCCCCAGAGCTGGCTTCGTGGGTGGGGTCTGTGCGGGCGGGGGCAGGTCTCAGCTTCCCATCACCCACCCTGCAGGGCACCCCTGAACGAGGACGTGTTCACGCCGCCGGCCCCCAGCCCGGCTCTGTCTCTGGACTCCGACATCCAGGAGCTCTCGGAGCAGATCCACCGGCTGTTGTTACAGGTGACTGTGGAGGTGAGGGGCGGGGTGGTGAGGCAGGGGTGAGCAACAGGGCTGAGACCTCTAACCCTTCCTCCTCCCACCTCAGCCCGTGCACAGCCCCAGTCCCACGGGGCTCTGTGGAGTGGGCCCTGTCGCTTCTCCGGGCCCTCTCCTCAGCCCTGGCTCCTCCAGTGACAGCAACGGGGGTGACGCCGAGGGACCTGGGCCTCCTGTGCCAGTGAGTGTCCGTGTTCCACTCCCCCGCCCCAGCCTGGTGTCACCTGGGTGCTGCCAGAGTCAGGGTGGGCAGGTCCAGAGGGGCTGAGCCCCATTCCTCTGCCTTTTCCTTCCCCTCCCGCTCTCACCGGGCATCCACACCTGCCCACTGGTACCTCTTGGTGCTCTGCGCCCTGCCCCGACACTGGCTGCACACCCCCAACACTGGCCTGCTCTGTCCGGCAGGTGACGTTCCAGCAGATCTGTAAGGACGTGCACCTGGTGAAGCACCAGGGACAGCAGCTTTTCATCGAGTCCCGCGCTCGGCCTCCGGCCCGGCCCCGCCTCCCTGGTCAGTGGGTGAGGGTGTGGGTGAGGACTGAGACCTGGGGGTCCCCTGACTTTCGCCCCAACCCAGAGGAGCTCGTCTCTCCCTTTTCTCTCCTTGGTCCAGCTACAGGCACATTCAAGGCCAAGACCCTTTCCTGCCAATCGCCAGACCCGGAGCTGGAAATGGTCCCTGCTCCCCTCCAGGCCCCACTCGCCTTGACCCCTGAGGAGGCTGAGAGGAAAGATGCGTCCACTTGTTCCTACCAGCAGATCAACTGCCTGGACAGCATCCTCCGGTAAGGCCGCCCTGGGACCTGCTCCCGCTTGGGCCCCGCCCCCCATCCCCCCCCCAACCCCCGCCCTGCCGCCAACCCCTGAGCCCAGGCCTTGCCCTCCTCATGTGGTCTGGTCCCCCGCCAGGTACCTGGAGAGCTGCAACATCCCCAGCACGACCAAGCGGAAGTGCGCCTCCTCGTCGTCCTGTACCGCCTCCTCAGCCTCCGACGATGACAAGCAGAGGACGGGCCCGGTCTCTTTGGGGGCCAAGAAAGGTGGAGACCTGGCGCGTGTACTGCCCCGGCTGCCCCGTCCTGGCCCGCCGGCCCCGTGTCTCTGCACTTCTGCCTTCGGGGCCCCCCGCCTTACTCTGCCCTGTCCCCCTCCCAGCCTTCAGATTTGCAGACTTCCCCCTCCTGTCAGTCCCCTGGCCCCATTTCTTCCCAGGGCCTCCTGGTTGTGACTGGCACCGTCTCTCCGCGCAGATCCAGCCCCGGCAGTGCTGTCCGGGGAGGGGGCCGGCCCACAGAAGGAGCCCGTGGTAGGAGGCGCCCTGAGCCCGCTCGCCCTGGCCAATAAGGCGGAGAGCGTGGTGTCTGTCACCAGCCAGTGTAGCTTCAGCTCCACCATCGTCCATGTGGGAGACAAGAAGCCCCCGGAGTCGGGTATGGGTGTGGAGACAGGGTTTCTTGGTGGCTCGGCCCGAGCTCCCTCCTACCTGCCTGTTCCTTCCCCGTCTGGCCCCCAGCCTAGCTTGGGGCTGCTGCCTCTTGCTGTCCGTCCCCACCAGCCTTTGCTGCCTTGTTCTTTCCCAGTCTTCTGTCAGTTTGCACGCACAGCCTAGGGTGTGGGGCTCAAGCCTGAGGCGCCGACCCCAGAGTGTCTGAGGGCTAGGACTGTTGAAAATCCCCGAAGGGGCTTTGGGCTTCGTCCTGGAGCATGTGTGAGGGGAGAGAGAGCGAGGGGTGAGCTTCTCTTCCGAGGAGTGTCCTAGGGCATCATCCTAGGGTGCTGTTACTGGAGGGGACTCAGTGTCCTTTCTCACCTGGGGGACTGCATTGCATGGAGAAGAGGGTCCAGAACCGGTGCTCAGCGGGGAGGTCAGGGATGCACCCCAGGCCTGGGCTTGGCTGTGGGGCAGAGGCCAGGGGTTGGCTGGGCTGCTGGAGGGGGAGGGTACAGGGTGGCTGTGGGAATCCCCGAGGTGATTCTAATGACATTTTCCCCCTGTATCTCCTTTCCCAGACATCATCATGATGGAGGACCTGCCTGGCCTGGCTCCAGGCCCAGCTCCCAGCCCAGCCCCCAGCCCCACGGTAGCCCCCGACCCCGCCCCAGACGCCTACCGCCCGGTGGGCCTGACCAAGGCCGTGCTGTCCCTGCACACACAGAAGGAGGAGCAGGCCTTCCTCAGCCGCTTCCGAGACCTCAGCCGACTGCGGACGCTCGATGGCTCCTCCCCGGCCCCCCTGGCCCCTGGCGAGCGAGGTAGCCACCCGGAATGTCCCTAAGCCTTGTCGTCTGCCTGGTCCAGGACCAGAATGTCGTTGGTGGGGAGGGTGGGTGGCGCAGAGGGGTCTTGAGGGAGAGGTTCCTGCTCCAGGGACCCAGGCTGGGGTGGCCTCCCTGACCAGGGCCATGCGTAGGGACCGGCCCCTGGCTAGCCTCCTCACACCGGGTGGGGGTTCCGGGCGGCAGCCAGAGGAGGGCAGCCTGGGGGGCTGGCACTGACACAGGCGGGCGGAGGCGCTCTGCTCCAGGGAAGCTGCTTGGAGCCCAGCTTGGGGCAGGGGCACAAGCACGGCCGCTTCCAACCGAGGTGTCGCCGTTTAAGAGACCCGTGTAGACTCCTGGCCGGACAGGGGCCGGGAGAGCCAGGCCAGCTCCCGCCGGGGCCGGGGGCTTCGGGGGCAGGGTGTCAGCCCTCCAGGTGCCTGAGAGAGGCTCCCTGCAGGCAGACGCAGGACTCAGGACTGGGCTCTCCCACCCACCTCATCGCTCGAGCTAGGCCGAGTGCAGCCTCGACTGGCAGGAGGAGTGCCCAGGCTGGCGTTGCTGTGGGAGTTTGGTGGAGGGACCGGAGCCGCCTGCCCCCACGTCCATGGACCCACCCTGCTTCCTCCCATCGGCCACCGGGCCTCTACCTTCCGTGCGCCCCCAGCTCCGCCCCACTTGTAACTTTTTCCCGTCCTGGCTCCTTTTGCAATAAACCCCCTCCATGGCCCTGCCTTCTGTCATTCTTCCCTGAAGGTCCCCTCTCCTCCCCAGAGGCCCCTCTTGATCTGGGGGGCCCAGAGGCCGAGCTCTCTCTGGGGCCTTCCCCTGCCCTCTTCCAGCTCAGAGTGGCAGGGTGGGGGGTACAGGGACACTCACCCCCAGATCGAGGCCCTCGCTAACCCTGGTCTCTCCCCACAGGCTGCCACCACGGCCCCGCACCCCACGGTCGCCGACACCACTGCCGCTCCAAAGCCAAGCGCTCCCGCCACCACCAGACCCCCCGGGCTGATGCCCCCTGTTACGGCTCCCACCCGCCGCCTGTGTCACCCTCGGCCCCCTGGCCCCCCCCACCAGCCACTGCTCCCTTCCCAGCCATGGTCCAGTCCTACCCTCTCCCAGTGTTCTCCACTCGAGGAGGCCCCCAGCCTCTCCCCTCTGCCCCCACAGCTGGGCCCCCTGCAGCTTTCCCTGCCCCGCTGGTGACGCCCATGGTAGCCTTGGTGCTCCCTAACTACCTGTTCCCCACCCCATCTAGCTATCCCTATGGGGTAGCCCAGACCCCCACCGAAGGGCCTCCCACCCCCGCCTCCCACTCCCCTTCTCCGTCCCTGCCCCCACCGCCCCCCAGCCCTCCTCGAGGGCCGGACTCTCCGATATTCAACTCCCGCTGCAGCTCCCCACTCCAGCTGAATCTGCTACAGCTTGAGGAGCCCCCGCGTGTTGAAGGGGGCGCTGTTGCAGGGGGCCCTGGGAATAGTGCTGGGCCCCCACCCTCCGGCGAGGAGGCCACTGAGCCAGAGGCCAGACTGGTGAGCACTGACCCCCGCCACCGCATCCTCTTACCAGGCCCCACACAGCCCCCCTTCCCCCACTCCTCTTCCTCCTTGGGCCCCTCCCTGTCTCCAGCCCATCTGGTGCCTCGGTCTCCAGCAGATGGTGTCACAGGGTGGGAGACCCCAGCTGAATTTCTGAACGAGGCAGAAACCCGCTGCCTCATCTGTGGAGTGGGGATGGTCCCGTCTGTCTGACAGGCGGCGAGGACATCCCCGTAACTTCTGAGAGCGCATCAGCCTCCTGGAAAGGGCCCGGTGTCATGCCCCTTGTCTTCGGCAGCTGTCTCCTCTCTGCTCTCGGCCCATGCTGTCTTGGAAGGGGGACAGAGAGCCCTGGGGTTGGGTGTGTCCCCCCTGCCAATGGAAGTAGTCTCAGGAAGCCTGGGTGTCGATCCCTTAATCCCGGCCTGTTCCCCTCCCTGCCCCCTCCCCCAGGCGGAGGTGACCGAGTCCAACCAGGACGCGCTGTCGGGCTCCAGTGACCTGCTGGAGCTGCTGCTGCAGGACTCCCGCTCCGGCACGGGCTCCGCCGCCTCCGGCTCCCTGGGCTCTGGCCTGGGCTCTGGCTCGGGCTCGGGCTCCCACGAGGGAGGCAGCACCTCAGCCAGCATCACACGTGAGTGCCCCCGCCAAACACCTCTGCCCCAGGGCAGGACAGGCATGGGGCATTGGGGAGGCTGAGCAGTCTGGGCCCTGTGGGCTGCAGACGTGGCCTTGAGGGAGGGCTTGGGAGGTCCTGGGGTGGGGCATTGGCCTGACTCTGGTGGCTGGGCACCCCCCACCACCCCCCGCTTCATAGGCAGTAGTCAGAGCAGCCACACGAGCAAGTACTTCGGCAGCATCGACTCTTCTGAGGCCGAAGCCGGGGCTGCCCAGGCCAGGGCTGAGCCTGGGGACCAGGTCATTAAGTACGTGCTCCAGGATCCCATCTGGCTGCTCATGGCCAACGCTGACCAGCACGTCATGATGACCTACCAGGTGCCGTCCAGGTGAGGAGGTTCACAGTCCCCCCGCCCCCATCAGAGCAGTGCTGGTCCACCCGCACTTCCCCTGGAACTTGGGGTTTTCATTTCCGGGGCTGGCTCTGCCCTGCCCCTGCCCACCCTCTCCCTTGCTCTCGGGAAACAAATGTCAGTTCCAGGGACGGGAATAAGCTTTCCTGGGCTCAGAAGTCTCGAACCCCCAAAGCCCCAGTTGAAAAGAGGAGCAGGAGGCCGTGGGTGGGGAGAACGGCAGCCTCCTGGGCTCTAGTCCTGGCTCCTGCTCCCAGCCTCTGCCATCGGAACCCCTTCCCCGGGCAGGGACGTGGCCTCTGTGCTGAAGAAGGACCGGGAGCGGCTCCGGGCCATGCAGAAGCAGCAGCCTCGGTTCTCAGAGGACCAGCGCAGGGAACTGGGTGCCGTGCACTCCTGGGTCCGGAAGGGTCAGCTGCCTCGGGCCCTCGATGTGATGGTAAGAGGCATCTGGGCCAGGAGGGAGAAGGGAAGATTAAGGTTGGGGCCAATCCCCTTCTTGTCCTTGGGTGGTTAATTCTGAAGAAGGTTCATTGCCCTGTTTGCTGCTGGGTTGGATAGTGTTTAACCAAACAAGTCGTTATAGGCCTTGCCTGGGCCAATCCTAGGCCGAACGACCTTGCGACTGTCTCCTAGTGGGTCTAGGTACGGGGTACAGTACACTTTCCTATCTCGGCCTGCATGCATCTGTGTGGACGAGTGTTTCTTTGGGAGGACACTTTGGGAAGTACTCCTGGGCTGGGGGACAGGGGAGAGCTGGGGTGGCAGGTCACCTGGGAGCACCTTGCCCGACTCACGCCCTTTCTCCCTCCAAGGCCTGTGTGGATTGTGGCAGTAGCACCCAAGACCCTCAACACTCCGATGACCCCCTCTTCTCAGAACTGGATGGACTGGGACTGGAGCCTATGGAGGAGGGCGGAGGCGAGGGTGGGGGTGGGGGTGGGGAGGGCGAGGGCGGAGAAGAGAACCAGGCTAGACCTGGGGCCAGGGTCTGCAGCTCTCAGGACCTGGCCATGGAGGAGGAGGAACAAGGTGGGAGCTCATCCAGTCCAGCCTTACCTGCCACAGAAAATGGCACCAGCTAGACCACATTTGGGGGCCCCCTGCGGAAGTGCATGAGAAGCTTCCTTCTCCCGTGTTCCACCTCTCAGAACTCCGATGTGGCTGGACCGACCAATAGGAAACTGCCCCAGCTTCTCCCTCTTAGGGGGCGGGACCCCCATCAGCAGCCCAAGATCCAGGGGCTGCCTCCGGCTTCTGGGGGTACAGAGGGGGGAATTCGTCAGCCCAGCCCGGAGAAGCCTCATCTCACAGCTCTGGTGAGGAGCCCTTCCTTCCCCTGGACGAGGATGCTGACGCGCTGCTCAAGTGGTCTCCGAGTCCGGTCCCTGCGGGTTGGGGCTGCACTCACTCACTGGGGGAGACCGCCCTCTCTCCCACCTCCTCCCTAAAGGGGACAGGGAGGGCCCAAGCAGGACCCAGCGGTCCGAACCCCTAGCTGCTCCAGGGTGGGGGAGGTTGGTGGACCATGGAGTCCCTGGTGCTGCCCCTCAGGTGGGACCCAGGTGTTCTCAGCTGTACCCTCTACCGATGGCATTTGTGTTTTTGATATTGTGTCTGTTGTTATTTTTTAATACAAAGAGGAAAAAGAAAACAGGACTTTGTGGAATGAAATGTGGGGGTTGGGGGCAGTGAGGGCGTTGTGGGGAGGTGTGGCTCCCCCTGCCAGGGAGGCTGTAGTGAGCGTGAGCGACCCCTCCCCTGGCGCCCCCCAGCCCTCTGCTCCGCACACCCTGTCCGGCGGAGGGGCCTTGCCGAGCCCGGAAGATGTCCACCTAACTGCGCCCCCGCGCCCCCCCCCCCCCCCCGTCACCTTGCATCAGCTGGGTGTGTCGCGGGAAGGCGGTGGCGCCTGATGCGCCCTCCCAGCCTGTGGGGGCCCCGAAGCAGGTGAGGGTGTTTAGCTGCTCGGTCACCCTGTCATCACGCAAGAGAAGGCCAGTCCAAGGGGGCGGCGGGACTTGAGGTCACGTACCCATCCACGGTCAAGTCGGGCCCCCGAGATGTGGGAGACGATAGGGGCGGAGCGTTAAGCCACCGGCTCGGGACCTGGAGAAGGAGGGGAAAACCTTGGAACTCACGTCACGAAGGACCCGCGGCGACTGTCGTCCTGCGGGTCTTACCTACCGACTCCCCCGAGTGGCTGATCTACCTTCAGACTGAAAACGCATCCCGCCGGCGCCGTGGCTTAGCTGGTTAAAGCGCCTGTCTAGTAAACAGGAGATCCTGGGTTCGAATCCCAGCGGTGCCTGGCCCCACACAAGGCGGTATATTATTGCTGCGAGGGCGACAGAGAGCGACGCGCTGTCCGCCTTCCGTAAGCCCCGCAATGGGGCATCCGTCAAAAGATTCTTATTCCTCCCCGGCCAATCCCATCTGGAGCTTTCCTCTCGCGCGCACTTTTAGTGGAAATTCGCAGGCTGACTCCCGCTGCGCTTTCGGGAACCGGGGTGACGCGGGCATCCCTTGCGTTCGAGGACGTGGGACCCTGGCCTTGGCTCGGGCTCATTTTGCTCCGGCGGCGCTGAGCTGGGGGCGGGGAAAGAAAGCCCGAGCACCGCGGCTTCTGCAGCGCCGCGGCCAGCCGCAGGGGGAGGCGCACGCGCACAGACGCCCCGAGGCCGGGGGGCGGGGTCGGCGGGAGGCGGGCCCGTTGATAGGCAGCTATAGTGGCGCAGGCCCCAAGCCGCACGCGGCTGTGATGGCCGAGTGGTTAAGGCGTTGGACTCGAAATCCAATGGGGTCTCCCCGCGCAGGTTCGAATCCTGCTCACAGCGTGTGTACTTTTGGGAATGCGCGCTACGGTAGCCTTCGGAGGAGAAAGGCATTCGTTTTCCTTGTGCTTTCCTTCCCCTGGGGAAGATACCGCGTTTATTCTCGGGGCCTCGGCCACCCGCGACCAACTCGCTGGCGTCCCCTCGCGGGCCTTACGCTCCGGCCTGCGCCTCCTCCCACGGGCGTGTCCTGCGAAAGTCACTGAACTACTAATTTGAATCCTTCGCGTCCCCAAACACGGGTGGCAGTCGTCTTACATCCCCGTTGTCCCTCCCCCCTGCAAGTCTCCCATACCACTGTTTCATCTCTTCTTTCGTTCCAAACCACGAGTCCCTCTTCCCTCGACCTGCCTTCCTGGTTCACTGAGAAAATAAGGCATTCTGGAGAGATTTCCCCACGGATATCCGCAATCTCACCTGCCTACCTACCTGCCTGCCTGTGGTTACATGCTCCTCCCTTCCCTCAATGGTGTAGATGAACCTTCCTTCCACCCAAGGCCACGCCCTGCGCTCACCAGATCTCCCATTCCCCCGGCCCGAAAGGTCTCAAGGACATTGCTCTCCGTCCTGTACCATCAGTTTTCCTCTCTAGCTGGAGTACTCCCAACACACATTCTGCACACCTTCTGATACGACCCTGCACACATTCTGAAACGTATTCTGATTTGGAACAAGCAGGACAACAAAAGCTCTCCTGACACCACACACACCCCTCTCAACTCCCACTTCGTCTCTCTGATCCCCTCCTCCGCAAAACATGTTATCATTTACCTACTGTCGGCCAATTCCATCTTCCCATTCTCCTTTGAACCCTCTCCATTCAAGTGCCTCCCAACCCCATTGGTCCAAGATGCTCTTGTTAAGGTTACCAAATGACCATGCATTGCTAAACCCATTGATCACTACTTACCCATGTTTACCCTCCCCTTAGAAGCGCTCTCTTCACTTGCCCTCTGAGACTCCCTAACTCTTCTGATTTTCCTTCTACATCATTAGCAGCTCATGCACAGACTCCTTTGCTGGCTGATCGCCTTCTAGATCTATAAATGTCAGCATGTTCCCACCGTTCAGTTTTCCAAACTCTTCTCTATCTATACTCACACCCTTAGTGATCTCTGTAAATATCAACTAATAATTCATTAATGTATCCAAAATGTTAATCTCCAGCTCCACAACTCTTTCCTGAATTACAGATTTATATATGCTATTATCTACTTATCGTTTCTGCCTGGATATCTAATATCATTTTCGTTTGTGATATCTAATCACCAACAAAATGGCCAAACCAACTCCTGGCTTCCCCCGAAATGAGCTTCACCTGTAGACCTTCTATCTCAGAAAGTTCCATTTCTTCAGTTGGTCAGACAAAAAACCTTAGGATCATCCTCAATTCTCTCTCTTTCTCACACACACGCTCCACATTGAATCAGTCAGTATGTTCTTATTTAAAACATGTTAAAAACTCGGCTCCTTGTCACCATGTCACCACTACACCCTGGTCTAAGCCACCCACATCTCTCACTGAGATTATTACAACAGCCCCCTGATTATTTCCTTACTTCCTTTCTTTTCCTTGTTCCTTTGCAGTCTACTCTGAACACATTGGGCATAGGGATACTTTCATGACATAAATAAGATTCTGTCATTCCTCTCTTTAAAATCTTCCAATAGGATAACAATATGAAGTCATGATTTTTAACGTGTGTAGATGTAGCAATAAATGTATGCTATAGTGACATATAAACATACATCCATAAACACAAACAAGCACACATATATACCTATATATTTCCTAGCTCTTTCCACTGAGAAAGCTTAGAAGGAATGATACACAAATAGCAATAAGCACACTAGGGACCAGATCTTGGTTACTAAATACCATTCTCCTCCAGCTGCTTGGGTGGCTCAGTTGGTCAAGCCACTGCCTTCTGCTTGGGTCATGATCCCAGGGTGCTGGGATCAAGTCCCGCACCAGACTCCTTGGGGAATCCGCTTCTTCCTCTCCCTCTGCTCCTCCTGCTCTCTCTCTGTCAAATGAAAAAAATCTTTAAATAAATGAATGAGTGAATAAATAAATAAATAACATTCTCCTCTAAAATAAACCAGGGCTCCTACAGA
This sequence comes from Enhydra lutris kenyoni, assembly GCF_002288905.1. Taxonomy (NCBI): domain Eukaryota; kingdom Metazoa; phylum Chordata; class Mammalia; order Carnivora; family Mustelidae; genus Enhydra; species Enhydra lutris. The sequence continues at coordinate 2,728,403 of NW_019154166.1, read as the reverse complement.
CAAAGGCTGATTCCAGGGCTTCAGTTAGGGAATTACAAGATGGTCTTGCAACATTTTGTTACACAGGAAATTAATGTTCAAAGAATTTGGGGTCTCTATTGAAAAAAAAAAAAGACATAGCAGGGAGGGGTTACAGCTAAAGGAGCTCCTGCTGGCTAAATCTGGGACAACTTGAGCATTAAAATCAGTAGTGATTATGATGGATTATAATTCCTTGAATCAAGTAAAACTCCAAAGTTCGTAACAGTATAAATAAGTAAAATGGGAAGGAAGGGGATGGCTTTTTTTTTTTTTACAGTAAACTTGCAGCTCATAAATATTGATTTAGAAATCGTCAATGAATACAAAAGTAGAGAGTGAAACTCAATGGGGCTGTAAGTAGCAAAGAGTCTCAGGGTCTGTTCCGACAAGTTATATATTAATTACTCCTCAGAGCTGGGAATAACGTTACAGTGCACAGCCCTGGCCAACCCCATCGAACCAAGTGGCCAAAGTCAGTATCTCAGTGTCGAGGCAAACTGATCCTGTGTCTTCTGATGTGACAACACGGAAAATGGAGAGGGACCTGGTGTCACTTCAGTGATGATGTCCCTGCCAAGAAGACATACTCCGAATAACTTGATTCTAACCGTGAAGAAACATGGTACCCACCAAACAACGGTCCGAACTCTTCAAAACTGTGAAGATCAACAGCGAAGCTTCTTCCAGATCAAATGAGATGGAAGGGACCTGGCCCTGAAACGCGACCACATGATTCTGAACTGGGACCTGCGACAGGATAAAAGAGCTCCGCGACATCCCTGAAACACTTGAGGAAATTTGAATATAGACTGAGGGATGACATAATGGTATTATATTAATTTTCATATCCCGATAGTGATAATATTGATAACTGTACAGGTGTGTTGAAAGTGTTAGAAACAAGACAAAAAAAAAAAGCTAGTTGTGGGGGTGGAGGGGAGAGCCCTCCAATGCACCCTCATCTCCCTCAGAAATGGGTGATTCCTGTCAAAGTCCTGGGAACCGCCTGTAGGGTCCCAGGGGATCAGGCCCCGACCCCTCCTTCTCTCTCTGATCTCAGCTCTGGGGCTGCCTTCACTCTGGCCCGGCCAACCTCGTCCCAGGCCTGCCATCTGCTCCTTTGACAAACCAGGCATGGTGTCCCTCAAGACTTTCCTGCCAGCCGATCTCTGCCGGAGAGCTCTTCCCCCAGGCATTCTGGCCGCTCTCCCCTCCTAAATTTCACCTTCTCAGTCCTTCTCTGCTCATACCCTCTGCAGTTACAGTTCCCACTCTCCCCTCCTTTGCTGGCTTTTCTCCAAAGCACTTAACCACCACCTCACAAATCTATTTTGCATTATGTTCCTGTGACTGTTTCCCCTACAAGAACATCTGGCCTGTTAGAGTGGGGATTATCCCATTTTTGTTTTGGGCTCTTTGGTGATTTCCATCCTAATTCTTCCCTTGCCCCCCACCCCCCAACCCCAGGGCCTGGTCCTCCTACTTCCCAACCCCCAAACCCCTAGGACCCAACCCTCCAGGAACTCCCCCTACCCAGGACGGGGTGTGGGGGGGTGTCCCAGGAAGCCAGCCTCCCCTTTGAAGAACAAAGAGGAAGGAGCCGAACCTTGGAACCCAGGCCTGGGGAGACGTCCCAGCGGGGGAGGGGAAGCTCCGGACACTCCACCAGCTGTGCTGTCTCAGTTCCTGGCCCCGCCTCCCACCTCCCTGGGGGCCCAGCACGTGTGGGACACGAGCTCCCCTCCCCCAAGCCCAGATGCTGTCACTGTCGAGATGGCGGTGGCCAGGAAGAGGCGGGAGGCCCAGACACCCATACACACACCATGGGCAGCGGAGCCACAGCCAGTCCTACAGGGACAGAGGCCCGCAAGCCACACAGAAACCCCCACCCCAAACCCTCAGGAACCCTGGGCCTCCGCCTGGAGGGTGGCCTCTCCCCCTCAGATCTGCAGCGGGAGCCACAGCTGGAGAAAAATGTGCAGCCGGGACCCTGGGGCTCAGGTTTTGAGGGTCTGACATGTCTATAATTTGGGAGGGGGCTTTTAAAGAAAATAATACAAAAATAATGGTAAATAGTATTTTTGTACCGAGATCACAACTCACAAATTGAAGCTGTAGACAGGTGCCACCAAGGTCACCAAGTACAGAAAAACAGCTTCTCTGCATTCATGAGCTGCCTTCACGTCTCTGTACTACTTTCCACAGAGTAGCTACTGGTTCTATGTCCAACCTTGCTCTCCTCCACCATCCACGTACTTACAGTGACAAGAGCCACACGACGCGTTCATATGGCGTGTGCCCTGGCTTTGTGCCTTCATGGCACAAGGTCTGGTGACGGACACAGGTGATGGGAGCTTCCTAGAACTCGTTCCCACACCGGGGTAGCCGGGCGAACCCACTCTACGTGGAAGTCCCTGGGAACCACTTTGACGTAGCCCACGAAACTGGACATTGTATGTCTCTCCAAGTCACCTTTCCCGTAACTGGATCCTAAAATGGTGACAGCCACTACAGCCCCAGAGGGAAAGAGTGGCAGGCGGGCAGAGTGGACAGAGACAACGGTCTTCACCGTTTACAGCTAAGATATCTTATTTTTGCCAGTTTTATAGAAGCACATGGCCATGTGAACACGTTTTCTAGGGCCTTCCCCGCCCCCCTCGAAGCCTGTGTAAGGGGGGGGGGTGTCCTGAAGTATGAAATGAATTAATTTCGTGGTGAATTGGCCTCCGCACTTGAAACTTTGGATCCCACATTTCAAATGGACTTTAACCTGCCAAGAAATCCTACTCCTCTGGCCTACGAGGCTTTGAGGCTTTCCCTACTCTGCCACATGAACGTTTCCCACCTTCTTCTTCCTCAAAGGACCTTATAAGCACTCTCCCCTCCAGCAGTGAGCTGGACTCTTTCTTCTTTGAGGAAATGAGAGCAACCAGGAGAACCCGTCTCACCCTTCCTGCACCCCAGCTGACCCACACCCTCTGACTCCCCCCATCTCCCTGTGGGTGAGGAGCCTTCCCTGCTACCTGAGGCTGATTTCTCTACCAGGCACAGGAGTCTACCGTCCTGCCTGTGCCCTCCTCTCTGCCCTCACTTCCTGGGCTACTCCCTTCATCTTCCAGGATGGCCCGTGTCCCTGGGTGCCACACACTATTCTGCTCACCATTCGTGGCAGAACTTGCTGGAGACGTCTACAGTTGCTGTCTCCCTGCCTTCACCCCCATTCTTCAGTCAGTCCCCCTTAGTGGGGCTACACTCAGGCTCCCCTCCCCCCAGGTCATCTGTGATGTCCAAGATCTTAAGCTGATGGTCCCTTCGCTCTCACTCTCATCCTTATCTGACCTCCCAGCAGCTTAGCTAGAACAGGTGGCTCCCTCCTTTATACATTTGCTGTTCCTGGCTTCCCAATTTTCTGTCCCAGGGATGCCGGCCTGGGACAAGCTCCCACTCCTTTGGCTTTTCTGCTGCCTTCCCCATCTGTCTAGATTCCTTTGCCAGTTCCTCTCCTCCACCACCACCACCACCTCCTCCTCCTCCTCCTCCTCCTCCTCCTCCTCCTCCTCCTCCTCCTCCTCCTCCTTCTCCTCCTCTTCCTCTTCCTCCCCCCCCACCCCCACTAGCCTCTAAGTGATGGGGGGAGGGGAGGTGTCCAAAGCTCCTTGCTCAGCCCCTCTCTTTTCTCTTCACATTCTCTCCCTGGGTGCTCTAGTCTCTTAGCATTAAACCCATCTATCTCCCAGTGACCCGCCGACATTATCCTCTACCTCTGACTCCCAACTTCATATATCCTTGGCCTACCTGTAGTTTCCGCTTGGATGTCTAAGGGGATCTCAACTAAGCTAACTAGAGAGTAATGTTTGGTCTCTCTCTCTAAACTTTTCCCAAAGCTCCACTTGCCCGGCATTTGCCCATTTGCCGTCGCAGTAAAAGGCACCATCATCCAGCCTGTTACTTAAGCCAAAAACCAAGAAGTAACCCGTTCACTTCCGTCTCCACTGCCTCCACCTCATACAGGCCAACATCAATGTCTTGCCTAGAAGGCTGTTCCAGCATCCCAAATGATCTCCCACACAGCAGCCAAAGGGGTCATTTAAAAGAGAAGTCTGTGAATATGACTTTGCCCATTAAAACCCTCCACTTGCTTTCCCTTGCACTTAAGAACAGAATCCAAAGTCCCTGCTGAGTTTCTAAAGCTCTGTGTGATGGGGCCCGTCTCTCCCTCTTATCTCTGCTTCACTCCAAATCCTTCCTGCCAGGGACATTGGCTCTCCTTCTGTAGTTCCCACAAGCAAAGTCCATTCCTGCCCCAGAGCCTTTGCACTTGCTGTGTCTGTCACCTGCTTCTTTCTGCGGGATCTGCTGGGCTGAAATATCTCCTCTTCCTAAGGCTGTCTCTGACCACCCAGAGTAAAAATAGCAGCACTTCGCTCTCAAGCCATTACCTTGGCCCCTGCGGTAGCCAGACCCCACACCCCCAGACTAGTAACTATATTATTTTCTGCGTTCTTCGTTATTTTCTGTACTCCCCTTCCCCCATAATGCAGGTTCAGGAGAGCCCAGACCCAGTGCACCCTCAGTGCCTACCCGTACTTGGCACCCAGGAGGCACTCCATAAATACCGACTGAGTAACTGGGCAGCCGCGCTCGCAGACAGATGCCCAGATTGTTGTACAGTTTCCTGCTGGGAGCCACGGTCGCAGCTGCGAGTAGCCAAGAGAGCATCGCGCCACTGACACAATCCAGAGACAGGATTCACCCCCAGGTGAAACAGACAGGCTGAAATGGACAGAGGGCAGAAAGCCGAGACCGAGCAGGCCCAGGGCGAGCTCGGGAGAGAGACCCCGAGGCTCGGGCCCGCAGGAGTCCGGGCAGCCGCGGAGCCCAGCGGAGAGAGCGGCGGCGAGCCGGGGACGGGGGCGGGGGGGGGGGGGGGCCCGGGGTCGTCCCCGCACCATCTCCTCCTCCGTCCCCCCTCCCGCCCCGCTCCCAAGTGGCCGCAGCAGCTGGCGGGGGCGCCCGGCCGCCCGCCGGCCCGACGCGTGCGGGATCAAAGCTGCGGGGAAGGGGCGGGCGGAGAGGCGGCGGGGAGCCCGGAGGTGCGAGCGAGCTTCCCAGGGGTCGGCAGGAGCGTGGGAGCGCAGAGTGCCGGGAGGGGACAGAGACCCGGAGAGACGACGAGAGATCAGAGACCGGGCGCGCCGGAAACGAACCGCGCGGGCGGGAGCTGCGGAGCTAGAGACGCTCGGACGCAGGTGCAGACCCTGCGAGACCGCGCGGACTTGCCGGGACACCTGGCGAGAGATGCGGCCGCCGAGCGCGCGGCGGGGAGGGGTGCGGCCCAGGAAGCCGGCGGCACCGAAAGGCCGGGCCCCACGGACGTGGAAGAAGCAAGCGCGCTTCGGAGAGAACAGAAGGCAGAAGAGAGCGAGCGCGGAAGAGAAGGGCCAGGAGAGCGGGGACTTGGGGAGCGCAGGGCGGGAAGGCCCCGCCCCTCCCCCCGCGGAGGGTGGGAGGACCCCCGGGGCAGGGATCCGAGCGGCGGGTCCTTTCTCAGGGTCACGCCTGCGGAGGTGCGGGGCCGGGGGGCAGAGGGAGGGGTGTGGAAGGCACGCGGCTCGGAGGGAGGACCTTGGGAATCCTGATCGGAACCCAGAGCCTCCAACTCTGCCATAGGGTAAAAAACTCGAGTATTAATATTTGCTAGAAATGTTAGACGGAGATGCTTCTCATACATTTTATCAGACTTCTCCCTTATCTGGGGACAAGAGGGAGGAGAAAAAAGAAAAGCCGAGACTCTGCATTGGCCGGGAATCGAACCCGGGCCTCCCGCGTGGCAGGCGAGAATTCTACCACTGAACCACCAATGCAAGTAGCCCCTGGTTTTTTGGGGACTCTACCTGAGCTTGGAAGAGGTGGAGGTGGCGGTGCTCAGGCCGAAGGTGCCGGCCGGGGGCGCGGCGGAGGAGTGGCCCCGGGTAGCTGACGGGGGTGGAGCGCCAGGCTAGCCTTCCTCCCGCCCGGATCCGGCCGCCCGGCCATAAAGTCGCCCCATATGGCCAGGGGCGGCCCCACACCCGGGTGCGAACAGCCCGGGGCCCCGAGCCTCGCGTGCAGGTGAGAAAAACTCAGCCCGAGCGCAGGTTCCCAAGGAGGGGGGCGAGGGGGGCTGCTGGGGACCACACATCTGCGCTCCCATTTGGCCCAGGTAGGGGGAGGTGGGATAGACCGGAGGCCCCGATCCCAGATGGGAGCGCCCTCCCCAAGGTCTGCGTCTGTCCGGGTTCGGGCTTTGGCGAGGCAGGCTCCGAGAAAAAAAAAACAAACCAAAACAAAACCCCAAGGTGTGGAGAGGCCCTGGGAGGGCGGGAGGGCCTCGTCGGCCTCTGACTCCGCAGCTTATCTTCCGACTGGGTCTGCAACCTTGTCTTTGCGCGTCCTTGTCCGGGGCAGTCCGGCTGACCCGCGAAAATCTCTGATTTTATCTTCTCAGACATTTTATCCGGAAGCCTCCGAGTGCTCACGCACCATTCTGCAGAGGGTCGTGTTCTTGGTTTGAGGTGGGTGTTGATGATCGCTTTTTGTATCTTTCTTGTCTCTTTAAGAAAACTGCCTGCTCCCTGCTCCCCCATCCGCAGGAGGGGTCCCCAGGAGCAAGCAATATGAGCATGACTTATGTCAGGTGGCCTGGAAACCACACGCTGGAACCTCCTATAATTAGTTTTGAATCAAATACTTCTAAGTGGGAAGGTCTCTCCACCCTTGCTCCCTCTTTCTTGCGGGTCGTGCTCTTTCCCAGTCCAGCCATCAGGCACTGTGATCCTCTCCCCAGTGTCTACCTCACTCTGCTCTATTGTGGCACTTGATAACACACCGGCTTTTGCACTCGGTCCTGTAAGGAATAAACTGGGCCTCTGGTGCTTATGTCAGCTCCGCCAACCCAAGCCTAGACCAGGGTGCGCAGAGTTGGGGGAATCGAATAAGGTTCACTAAGATCGCACAGGGAGACTCGTTCGCCTCCGGGCTGGGCCCCAGTTGACTCAGATTAGCCCAGCACGCTCAGGTCGCTCCCTTACCCAGTTAGGAGGTGGATTTTGGGGGAAGGTGTATAAGGTCCGGTCTGCGGGCTGAGGGATGCTGACTTTTATTTCAGAGTCGTGGGGGGGGGGGGCAGAGAACTCCCAAGAAAGCTGCGATGTGGGGGGGGGGGGACTCTGAACTTCTTTCCTGAGGCCGGTCCCAAATCACTTCACCTCCCTCTCCCCCTAATAACCTCCTCCTTTCAGCTGGGTTCCGCCTCATTATACAGCCTTAAGGGTCCTTAAACCAGACGGTGCTGCATTGGCCCCTCATTTCCCACACTCCCAGGCCAGTTCCACTCCTTCCCCTCCCCCCTCGCGCTCCTCCCCTTTCCGGGAGCCTCGTGCCCGGGGCCGCGCGGGGAGGGAGCTGGGTGCCGAAGGGGGCGGGTCCGGGTCCTACACCGCCCCCCCACCCCAGGAGCCCGCGGGATATAAGGAGCCCGGAGGGCAGGGGCTCGGTCCACACCAGGGTCCGGAGGAGCGATGGTCACTCGGGATCGAGCGGAGAATAGGGACGGCCCCAAGGTGAGAGGCGGGAGGGAAGGGAGCAGAGGTCCCTGGTCCGGTCCGGGGACCCCGTCCTTGAGACCCTGGGTGAGGAAAGAGGCTCAGTCGCAGGGTTGGAAGGGGGGAGGTGCATGGGGGAACCCAGGGTGCCAGGAGCTGGGAATGAAACTGCATAGTATGAAGAAGAGGACGGGGTCAGAGCAGGGGCTGCGTGGGCAGCAGAAGTAGAGGTCTTGGGTTTGGGTAATGGGACGCGGCACCTTGCGGCTTGCAGGGCGTGGGGAGCCGGGAATTTGAGTGAAATAAGCGAGGGGAGCACAGAGCTAAGGGAGGCGGGTGGAAACAAAAAGCGAGGCACTTGCTCCGCGCGCGTCGTGATCCAGAGCGGGCCCAGTGCAGCCTTAAAGAGAAGACCCGGAAGGCACTGGTTCCAGAGGCCTGAGACTGGGTGGAAATTTTTAGAAGCAGTGGAGAAAGCTGACTGCATAGACGGGTTAGAGGGAGAAGGGGAGGCGCGGTCGCCCTGGGTATCTCCCTTTCTACACTCAGGGCCGGAACTCAGAGCCCGGCACCTTGCGGGCCACGTGTCTAGGCGCAAAGAGGGCCAGCAAAGTTCTCCACTGAGACAGAGAGACTGCACGAGACGGAGACGTAGAGAGAAAAGAGGAGGAGAAGGAGAGACACAGAGGGGAGGAGGGAGGCCAAGACTGAGAGAGGAGAATGCAGAAGACCCGGGAGAGAGAGGAGGCGAGCTACAGACATTGACCCTGCGGGCGCTGGGAGGGAGGGGGAGCGGAGAGGGATCCAAAGGGCCCGAACGGAGGCTTTCTCTGGGGTGTCCGGGAAGGAGTGGGCTTGGGACTCTCCCAGCGGCGGGATCCGCACGCCCGCGCGGCCGCGCTGAGTCTCGGTCCGGTCGGCCCGCTCTCCCTTTCCTGGTGGTCGCAGATGCTGAAGCCGCTGGTGGAGAAGCGGCGCCGGGACCGCATCAACCGCAGCCTGGAAGAGCTCAGGCTGCTGCTGCTGGAGCGGACCCGGGACCAGGTCAGTCCTTCCGCCGTCCCCGGACCGTCCCCAGCGTCCCGTCCTCGCGTCCCAGGGCTTCCTTCTGGGGTGGGGACACATGCTGCACTGGCGACCCAGGCCCCAAGGCATCCTGACCCGAGCCCCGCCCTTGGAATCCCATCCCAGAGCCCCCTCTCGCTCTCAGAACGCGATCTTCATGGCCACCCCTCGGGTCTGTAAGTTTCACACCCGGCCCTGTAAATTTCACTCCCAGGGTCGGTCAGTTTTCAACCTCTGGGTCTGTAAACGCTCCTCCTCCCCACCGGCTCAGAACAGCAGGCAGGGTGGTTAATTTCAGTCCCCGGGTTTGCTGTTTCAAACCCCCTCCTCGCACTGGGGGTTGGTTTCCTGCCCTCGGGTCGGTCGGTGTAGTCTCACGGTTTCCCGGGTCCATTCTTGGTCATCGCCACTCCGCATTCGGTCGCGCGCTCAGTGGGCAGCGCGCACACGCGATCGGGGGCACCCCCAGCTCCCGCATCCCCCCTCCCTTCTTCCCCCTGCCACTTCCCCCTCTCTCCCCACCCCTCTCTGTCTTTGCGCCCTCCCCCTCCCGTCTGTAGAACCTCCGCAACCCGAAGCTGGAGAAAGCAGAGATACTGGAGTTCGCCGTGGGCTACTTGAGGGAGCGAAGCCGGGTGGAGCCCCCGGGTACAGCGCGGGGGTGGGGCAGCGGAGGGCGGGAGGGGGGATTCACAGAGGCCCGGGCCGGGGTAGCTGGGGCGGACCCTGCGATGGACGGTGGGCTTGGGAGTGGTAGGCTCTGCTCCGAGGCGAGGTTAATAACACCCGCGCGTGTCTGTCTCTGTGTCTCCCTCATTTTCTCCCTCTGTCCGTCCACCTGGCTTCCTGTCTCTGTCTGTGCGGCTGTCGCGCCTCGGTATCTCTGCGCCCCGCCCCTTCCCTCACCCCTGCTGGGCCCCTGCCCTGCCCGCCCGCGCTCCCGCCGGCCGCACCCGCCGCCGCGGCTCCAGGGGTTCCCCGGTCCCCAGCCCAGGACGCCGAGGCGCTCGCCAGCTGCTACTTGTCCGGCTTCCGCGAGTGCCTGCTTCGCCTGGCGGCCTTCGCGCACGACGCCAGCCCGGCCGCCCGCGCCCAGCTCTTCTCCGCGCTGCACGGCTACCTGCGCCCCAAGCCGCCCCGGCCGGAACCGGTAGATCCGAGGCCCCAAGCGCCGCGCCCACCGCTGGACCCCGCCGCCCCGGCGCCCGGCCCCGCGCTGCACCAGCGCCCCCCAGTGCACCAGGGCCCCCGTAGCCCGCGCTGCGCCTGGTCCCCGTCCCCCTGCTCGCCCCGCGCCGGGGATTGCGGCGCGCCGGCGCCCCTCACCGGACTGCTGCCGCCGCCGCCGCCGCCGCACAGACAAGACGGGGCGCCCAAGGCCCCGCCGCCCCCGCCGCCCGCTTTCTGGAGACCTTGGCCCTGAGCTTTGGGGGGTGGGGTGGGGGCGGGGGCTGGGGGTGAGGTAGAGACTCCAGCCCGAGGGCAGCAGAGGGACCCGGGCGTCGGGGCGAGCAGGTGTTGGGGAGGGCGGCGGGGCGCGCGGGCGCAGCGCGCGGGTGAGATGTGGTCTATATTAGAGTATCTATATAAATATATATTTCCCCGGTTTCTGTCCCTTTTCCCTGCCCCCCCCCTTGCGTCTAGGATTGTACCCTCTCTGCCCCCGGCCCAGCCCCAATCCCTTCCCGAGTCCCTAGTGCATGGAATAAAGTGGTTATTAAATCCCCGTGTGTCCCCGAGCCAGGGGCCTGCCTTTATGTCGGCGTCCACGCCCACTTTCCTTCTGTCTCCCTTTCCTTCTGTCTCCCGCCCCTCCCAGTCCTGCTCTCCACGGCCCAAGCCCCGGGGCAGACAGGTAAGTAAAGAAGAGAGCAGAGCGGAGACTGAGGTTGGAGCTGAAACAGGTGGAAAACACTGAAATAGGGAAGGGGGAGCAGGGATGGGAACCTTTAAGGAAAAACCAGATAAAGAGGGAAGGAAAAAAAATTGAAATAAAATCGACTCTGGTGGGATTCGAACCCACAACCTTTGAATCGCTCTTTCGTCACTAGAAGTCCAATGCGCTATCCATTGCGCCACAGAGCCACCTGGCAGGCGGCGGCGTCTGACGACTTACGGGTACTAGCATGGGCAAGGGCGGGGAGGGAGAGGGGTGTGAGGGAATTGGGCGGGGCATGCCCGCAGCGCGTGGTTGGGACCTCGCAGGCCTGCGGGGGAGAGGTAGCGGGCCAGAAGCGCGAGAGCCAAGTGGCAGTGCGGGCGCGCACGGGTGGAAGACACAGGGAGCGAGAGCAACCGAACAGGAGCGAGCGAGTACATGGCTCCAGCTGCCCGCTTGGGGGGTGCTTCCCGCCCAGGCGCACCCCGCCCCCAGATGCGGCCCCACCCACGAAAATAAACTTGTTTCGCTGCAAATATCCGTGTGTCTCAATTTCCTCCTCTCTGTTTCGCCGTTCGCTGCTCCTGGGTCTGCGGTTTCCGAAGAAGGCCCAGGGACTTAGCACGGCTACCACAGGCCTGTCTCGCCCCTCTAGTCTCTTAGGAGGACCGCGGGGAGGACTCGCTTCCACGCGGGTAGCGTGGCCGAGCGGTCTAAGGCGCTGGATTTAGGCTCCAGTCTCTTCGGAGGCGTGGGTTCGAATCCCACCGCTGCCAAGATGGAGTTTTTCTGGTGGCCTCCGCACCCTAGAACTCAAAACAGCCCGCCCCTTCCCCGCAGGATGTATGCTCCTTGTTTTTACGAGGACTTCGTGCAGGGTCGCAACGCACCATCCCCTTCCTAGTCTTCGGGGCAGCGTGGGTGGTGCTAGGCAGGACCCTGTGGGAACTGCCCGAGAGACCTTCGGTTCTTCGTAAGGTGTCCTGAAATTGCGTTCTTCTCTCTCAAAACCCGCGAAACTTGCTGTATCTGTAAGTGCTGACCGTGTGCTCTGCTGGTGAGCAGGAGGCTCCGATTACTCAGTCTGGGAAGCCCACAGGACAGCGCCTTCTTTTCCTTTCCTTCTCAGGTCCTCTCCGGGAACAAGGGAACCTCATACACGAAACTGATAAATAACAGAGCCCGGGTGGTATGGAGTAGAGGCAAAAACGAAAGGTTCCACCGAGATTTGAACTCGGATCGCTGGATTCAGAGTCCAGAGTGCTAACCATTACACCATGGAACCCGCTGTTGCAAAGGCTTTTCTGGAAGTGCATATATTACTGAAGTTCTTGCTCTGCGCCTCCCCGCCCCACCCCCGCCCCCTATTCTGCCCTTCCCAGAAGACAAAAGAAAACAAAAACACCTGCCCCAACCGATGGGCACTTCCCTGGAGCACCTGAAATACGAACTGAGATGCGCGGTGATGTGTAAAATACACAGTATACTTAGAAGACACAATACTTACTGAAAAGAAGATTGTTAACACTTCACTAACAATTTAAAAATACTGATTACGGGTTAACATGGTAAGATCTCATGGGGTTAAATAAAATGTTATTAAAATTAATCTCACCTGGTTCATTCTCGAAGATGCCTACTTGAACGTTTAAATTCGCAGAAACATGTAACAGCACTTTTGTTATCTTTTATCCCCCCCGCCCTTGGTTTTGTTTAAAGGAATACAGATAACACGCCTCCTCTTTAAAACAGGGGGGAAAAAAAAAAAAGCAGACGCCCGAACAGGGACTTGAACCCTGGACCCTCAGATTAAAAGTCTGATGCTCTACCGACTGAGCTATCCGGGCTCTTGGTGAGCTTCTCAGCTCCTATCTATAAGAGCTATTCACCCGCGGAAGTCCCGGCTCCCGGAAACCGAGGCCGAGGGCACGCACGAGCACAGCGCCCCCGGCGCGCACCAGGAACGAGCGGGAGCAGCCCAGCGGCTGCAGCCGGCACTCCGCCCGCCTCTCTCGAGCACCGTCCCGGCCGTGGTTGGGCGGCTGAGGCCGGAGCGCCGGGGAGGCTGGGCCGCTGCGGTGCCGGGACTGGCCGCACGGGGCCGCTACCGGCTGCGGGCCTCCCCAGCGGAGCGGTTTGTCCGCGGCTCCGGTGACCCAGATCCTGGGCATCGCGCGCCGCCCCGGCCGCACCCCCCACCCCCAGGCACTCGGCCCCCGCCCTGCAGGCGGCGGGCGGGCCTCGAGGGGAACCGAGGCCGCGCGGGGCCTTCAGACGCCGTGAGCCCACTTTAGTCCCCTGGCCGGACCCATCCCGACGGAAGGACCGAGATCGGACGTGCGGCGGAGCGGGGACCGGGGGACCGGGAGTGGGGACGGCGGTGCGCAGTTGGGAGCGACAGGGGAGCTGTGCCTGAGTCCTCCGCGGGGGCGATTCGCCTCGGTGTGGCCGCGGTCACCCGGGACTTACGCCGACTATGGCTCCCTCGCGAGGACTGATTCACATGGATGATTCACAAGTAGGGAATGCGGGTGCCCCGGGCCCAAGCCCGGCTGAGAGGCGCAAGGGGTCTCGGGGCACGTTGGGGAGTGGGCGGACCAGGGCGCCAGGGTAGCAGCGGGCCTCCGACCGAGAGCAGGGCAGTGTCCCAGTCACACAGGTGTCATCAGCTCCTCGTCTCCCTCTCAGCCCCCGGTCCCTCCCTTCCCAGCGGGGCTCGGGCTCCTGATACCCATCTGGGTGAGTCCCGTCCTGCCAGCCAGAGAGACCGGCTGTGTCAGAGGCAGGCAAACAACTATTAGGGTGGGGAGAGGGAGCCCGCAGCGAGCTGGGGCAGCAACCGCGAGCTTCGGGGGAGAGAGGCCAGCGAGCCCCGGAACATTCAAGAGAGAGCGGGGCTTTCCCTGGGAAGCCTCCCTGCCCCTGCCTTGCCCCCTCCTCGGGGGCTCCGCAGCCGACAGCTCAGCCCCGCCTGACCCGCTGCTCCCTTGCTCCAAGGAGGGACTGCCTGTTGCTGTGGCCACCGCTGCGGGGGCATCCCTCCTTCCTCCCCACCATGGCCGTGTACCGCGTGTGTGTGACCACGGGTCCCTACCTGATGGCTGGCACGCTGGACAACATCTCTGTCACCTTGGTGGGCACTTGTGGAGAGAGCCCCAAACAGCTGCTGGATCGCCTGGGCAGGGACTTCGCCCCTGGATCTGTAAGTGCGAGAGATGGAGGAGGGACCCCTGAGACCCGGTGGGCAGGGAACCCTGTAGGAGGAGAGGGTCATTCCCCCAGGTCATTCCTCCAACCCTGCAGAACTCAGGCGCTGACCTCCTCACCGTCCTATTCTGGTCTCTGGCTTTCCTGGGGAGCCCATCCATTCTACCCAGGCAGGGCTGTGAAGAAGGAAGGGGGGCAGTGCTGGGGGTCAGAAGAACTCTACCTGCTTCCTAGCTCCTCCCATCATCCGAGGTGGGCTGAGGGCAAGTCGCTTATCCTCTGTGAGTTGGGGGTTTCCTCTTCTCTGGAGGGGATCTGCTTGCTTCCACCAGGCCCCACGATGCCAAGGAGGCTGCTGAGGTCCAGGATCCACTCTGCTCAGTCACCCTGCCTCTGGGAGCTGTGGTCACTTCTGCTTGGATGAAGGGGTGCCTTTTCCTAATTCATGCAAAGGCCCTGCGTGGCTTAGCGGCCCCTGGTTTATATGCCAGAGCAGGCACAGATGCACGCCCGCAAGGTCTAAGAATGCCCCCGCCGTCCCTCCCCTCTCACCTGCTGGCTTCTTGGTCCCCCAGGTGCAGAAGTACAAGGTGCGGTGCTCTGCGGACCTGGGTGAGCTCTTGCTGCTGCGTCTGCACAAGGAGCGCTACGCCTTCTTCCCCAAGGACTCCTGGTACTGCAGCTGCCTCTGTGTCACGGCCCCCGACGGCACCTGTTCCCACTTCCCCTGCTATCAGTGGATTGAGGGCTACTGCACCATAGAGCTGCGACCAGGAACAGGTGAGCGGGAGGCGGGGGCTGGCCTGGGCTGCAGGAGGCATCCGTGGGGGTCAGGGGATGGGGGCCTCCCGGAGCCCACGCTGCAAGGAACGCGGGTGGGGTGGGGTTAGGGTTAGGGTAACTGGAACCCAGAGCTCCCAAGTCGATGCTTTCTGAACAAAATTGAGCCTCTAGAGCCCTGGAATTTCAGCAGGAAATTTCTAGGCAGTGTATTCCCCTCTGGGGACGCAAAGACTAGACACACACACTCTTGGCCGCTCACACGACTTACAGACACAGACACAAATGCAAACATACAGAGCCCCGGGTTGCTTTTGGCCGACTCCCTCCGCACTCCCCCAGAGTGAATTTCTCCTGCGCCCAGAGCAGACTTGAGCTGAGAGCAGAGTCACTGGGTGTCGACAGGTGCAGAAGCTTGAAAGGCCTCGCCGATGACTACTATTGGCTTTTCTGGTGTGGACGACGTCCCTGTGACGTGCTCTTAGGATTCGCCCTTGCATCTGGGGGGCCTTTCAAGGATGCTGAGCTCGAGCTCCTTCAGCCTCTGGACCCCCACCCACGTCTCCTGAGCTATCTGATCCCAAGAGGCATGGCCAGGGCTGGTCCAAGTGTTGACATGAGTGTTGACAAGTGTGGATGAGAGGTGAAATCTCAGCCCCCTAGCGGGTTCTTTATCCTAGCATTTCTGTCTGTCCACCGCTTCCCAAAATATATTCATGCATCAGTCATTTTTCAAGAGCAGGGCTTGTGCGCAGTGTCAGAGCACCACGCTAGGTGCCAGGAATACACAAAATGACTAAAACGTAATTTCTGCCCCCAAAGAGTCCTGGGAAGGAGGCAAACGTACAGTTAGGACGATCGTTATAATTTTGGGGTGAGGTTTCCTTGAGTCCCTTCTGCTGATGAATGTGCGGAGAACATGGGGTATCCCTGTCACTGAGGGGTTGGGTTCAAGTTTAGGGCATTCCGACAAGCTTTCCTGGAGGATATGTTGTTTGAAAAGACACGTGTATGATGAGTACTTTTCATTCCCCACAGCAAAAACCATTTGTCAGGACTCCCTTCCCCTCCTTCTGGACCACAGGAGACGGGAACTCCAGGGCCGACAGGAATGCTACCGGTGAGGGAGGCCTAATTTGACTTCTTTCCCCACCTTTATGCCGATCTCAGCCTCCATCAGACAGTCGCTAACTCTGACCTCAGATCCAACCTTGGGGTCCCGGCTCCAATCAGGACCCTCGTGTAACCCTAACTTTCATCTGAGCTTGACCTGGAGTTCCAGACCCAGAACACCAGTACCAACAATTGTCCCAATAGCATCAGTGAATCCATACTCATCCCCCTCCCCCAGCTGTCCTTGATGGCCCCTGGATGTCAGACATGACCCTGGCCTTGACTGATCTCAGTCCAGCCTCAGCCTCAGCGTCCCCCCAAACCAGCCATGATCTTAATCTCAACGCAGACCTCTCTCTGAACCCGTCTGGACGTTTGCGTTATCCTAAAATGCTACCCTCACCTAAAGCCTAGTGTCTTCAGGGAGAAAATTCTAATTCTTCATCACCTACCCCAGAAAGTGGATGGTTTCTAGGAGGTTTTTTTTATTATTGTATTTATTTGATAGAGAGAGACACAGCGAGAGAGAGAGAGAGAACACAAGCAGGGGGAATGGCGTGGGTGGGGGGTGGGAGAGGGAGAAGCAGCTTCCCCCTGAGCCCAATGTGGGACTCGATTCCAGGACCCCAGGATCATGACCTGAGCCAAAGGCAGATGCCCAATGACCCAGGCACCCAGTTTATGTGAGTTTTAATTTAAAAAGCTGAAGTCTATGTTTACCTTAAGTTTGACTAGCCACCCCTGACCTCTTTCCCCCGGAAGGTGGAAAGTTTACGCCCCTGGCTTTCCCGGCATGATAGACGTCAGCAGCTTTGAGGAGATGGAGACAGACAAGAAGTTTGCCTTGACCAAGATGACACCTCGAGCAGACCAAGGGGACAGGTGAGGGGGGACCCAGGCTGGGGAAGAAGGTGGAGGGATGTGAAGTGAAGGCTGGGACGATGGGGCCCAGACAGCCGGGAACGAGGACTGTGGCGGCAGTCCAAGAGTGAGGGGCAGAATGGGCAGGGGTGGGAGGTGACCCCGAGGGTCTGGCAGGGATGTGGCTTCCAGCGGACAGGGTCGGGCAGGAGTCCGGAGCCAGGGGAGGATCCAGGGAAGGAATGAAGGGGAGTGGGCTGCAGGTCCATCTGACCGGTGTCTGTCTTTCTGTCTCCCCGCCACCCTCCACAGCAGTGGGAATCGGTACCTGCCAGGCTTCCCCATGAAGATTGACTTCCCATCCCTGATGCACATGGAGCCCAACATTCGCTACTCGGCCACCAAGACAGCCTCCCTGCTCTTCAATGCCATCCCTGCGTGAGGCCACTGCCCTCCCTGCACTCCTGTCACTCTCCCTTCTGCCTCCACCCTGCCGGGCATATCCACAGCTCTGTTTCTGTCCCCCCCACCCCCGCCCCTGTCCCTGGCCCCTCTCTCTGTCCCCTGTCTCCCTCCTCCACTCCAGTCTTCCCCTTCTGTCCCTGGTCTCCCCCACTCTGTCCCCGGTCTCCCTCACTCTGTCCCGGTCTCCATCAGACAGTCGCTAACTCTGACCTCAGATCCAACCTTGGGGTCCCGGCTCCGATCAGGACCCTCGTGTAACCCTAACTTTCATCTGAGCTTGACCTGGTCTCCCCTTCTCTGTCCCCGATCTCCCCCTCTCTGTCCCCGCTCTCCCCCTCTCTGTCCCCAGTCTCCTCCTCTCTCCATTCTCTGACTCTCCATCACCTCCTCTTTGCTCATTTGTCACCCCCGCTCTTTCCAGTCCTCAAATCTATGAAATGAACGAGCCCCTTCTCAGTGCAGAGCTTGGTCCCAGGCCCTGTAGGTGGGACCGTGTTGAACAGGACAGGGAGGGCAGGTCCTAAAGCTTTAAGGAAGTGAAATCAGACCACCTCGTGTTCAGATCCCAGAACCCACACCTTCCAGCTGGGTGACCTTGATCTTCACGTGGCCTCTAAACCATGTCCTCATTTGTAAAATGACAGTAACACCCTTGCCTGCCTCGTAGGTCTGGGGGAGAGTAAGTGAGATGACACCCAGCACAAAACATCTCTCAGTGGATGTGACTGAGTGTTAGGATGTCATCTTCCACCATGAGGAACTCAGTGTCCCTAGGGAGATGTGTGGCACAGCTAATTAGGAACCAGAGGGGCCTTTAGCAGCTGGAGTCCACAGCTGTGGCTCTTCTGGAGGGGGTGCCATCGACCCTCGTGTCCAGTCAGCCTGGGGCCAGCAGAGGCCAGCCGGTGGCTCCCGGGAAGGCAGGTGGG
Source organism: Enhydra lutris kenyoni (assembly GCF_002288905.1). NCBI lineage: Eukaryota > Metazoa > Chordata > Mammalia > Carnivora > Mustelidae > Enhydra > Enhydra lutris. The sequence continues at coordinate 2,710,500 of NW_019154166.1, read as the reverse complement.
ACAGAGGCAGGCTTTGGGCCATGGAAAGGAGAGGTGAGCAGAGAGAGGGCGAATCCTGGGCAAAGTCAGGTTGGTTTGTCTGGAGGACGGAGAGGCTTGGCTGACCATCTGTGCAGGGACTGCCTTAGAAGGCCCAGAGGAGTCTGGGGCAAGGGGCTGGGTCCTCCTCCTCGGGGCTTCTGTGCCTGATTGACTGGGAGAAGGACTAGCGGGAAGAGGGCAGAGTGGAGTGAGCGGGGAGCCGGGGAGTGTCTGGGCTGGAGCACAAGGTGGTTGCAGGTGGCTCGGGCCTCAGGCCTGGGCAGGGCTGAGGGATCAGGGTCACCTGAGCTGGTCCCCAGATGGACATGTGGGTCTAGGCAAGGGAAGGCCTGGGAGATCACTAGGACAGCCTGTGTGGGGCTCAGAGGAGGGCCCATGGGCAGAGGGGGCGGGGGGAGCTCACATTCGGCAGCCACTTCGGATCCGTGGAGGGCAGGGGTGGTAGCTAGTCTCAGTGTGGGACAATGGCACCAGGCCCTTGGAAAAGGAAGATACTTTCTTTCTCCTTTACTGCCTCTTTGCTTTCTGCCTTTTTTTTTTTTTAAGATTATTTATTTATTTATTTATTTGACAGAGAGAGGGAGAGATCACAAGTAGGCAGAGAGGCAGGCAGGGGGTGGGGGGAAGGAGGCTCCCTGCTGAGCAGAGAGCCCGATGTGGGGCTCGATCCCAGGACCCTGAGATCATGATCTGAGTGGAAGGTAGAGGCTTAACCCACTAAGCCACCCAGGTGCCCCTCTACTTTTTTTTTTTTTTTTTAAGACTTTACTTATTCATTTATTTGAGGGAGAGAACAAGTTGGGGGATAAGGGCAGAGGGAGAGGGAGAAGCAGGCTCCCTGCTGAGCAGGGAGCCAGAGGCGGGAGTCGATCCCAGGACCCTGAGATCATGACCTGAGCTGAAGGCAGAGGCTTCACAGACTGAGCCCCCAGGTGCCCCTCCTTGCTTTCTGCTTTAACACTGAGCTCCCATCGGGTGTTTCCCTTCTTTGGGGCCTTACAGAGCAGGTCCTTGGCAAATGCTGTGGACCGAGAGCGGCTCGGGGGACACTCAGGAAGTCGTCCCTGGGGTTGTGAGGTCATGGCGCCCACACCCTTTGGGCACCTGAGCACGCGTACCCTGCCTCCCTTCCCCACCGATTGCCACAAACCCACCTGGTAGGCGGTGCGTTCCCTTCCATTTGACTCGGTGCAGTCGGTGAGTGATTATTATGAATCAGTATGTCAGGCCCGGGCCAGTCCTGGCCCTAAGGGGCCCACGGTGTCCTGTGCAATAGAGGGTGGCTGGAGGACGTGGATTTACTGTGTCATGCAGGGAAGGAGGAGCGTTTTTGTGGAAGATACACACAAGGTGTGTGTTTACGCGGCGTCCGGCTGTGCTCTGTGGCTTGTGTCTTGTTCACAAGACACAAGGCACACAAGACTGTGTCTTGGCTAGGTTTGATCGAAGGTGGAGAGGACGGCCCAGCTCCAAAAAATTCAAACAGTACAGACACCCACAAAGTGAAGAGTGCATAGTCCCCCCGAGTCTGGCGTGCAAAGTACATCTCTGGTTATGATGGGTCGCAAGAAGGCTGTGGTTGGTCCGGACCGCTGGTGGCAGGCGTCCTGGCCAGACAGAGGCCGGCGAAAGTCCGTGACTAGATTGAATCTTGGAGAAAGGCCGAGGCTCCATTGAAGACTGGCTGTGTTCACATATGGACTCACCCCTGCAGAGACTCAGTGGGCCACTAGACTTTTCTCGAGGGCACAATGTTAGGCACCTCTGATCAGGACATTGACCTGGTCAGGTCCCTCCAGGCCTCTAGGCTGGGGGGCACAGTGCCCCAGGCAGCCCCAGACCCCACCGTTGCTTCCCCTCCCCCGCAGGTCCTTGGGCATGAAGCTCCGCGGGCTGTTGGACCGCAAGGGCTCCTGGAAGAAGCTGGATGACATCCGGAATATCTTCTGGTGCCACAAGACGGTCATTTTGGGTGCGCAGAGGCAGGCAGATGTCCGTCCTCCCCCCAAGCCCATGCTCGGAGCCCTCCGCCCCATCCTGGGAAGGGGCCCTCTTTCAGCCCTCTCACGGACACCGCGGGATTGCAGGACGAGGGTCTCCTGGTTTCCTGGGCGATTCCCCTTAGGAGCTCATGCCACCTCCCCTTCCTCTGGGAGGGGACAGGAATATGGGAGTGAGGACCGAGAAATACTCTCCCTGCCGCAGAGACGGTCAAGGGTTGGATCTTGGGAAGCGGTTTCCAGGTCAAGCAGCCCCGTCTCTTGCCCCCTAGAGTACGTTACAGAGCACTGGTGCGAGGACCCCTTCTTCGGGTACCAGTACCTGAACGGCGTCAACCCCATCATGCTCCACTGCCTCTCCAGTTTGCCCAGCAAGCTGCCCGTCACCAATGACATGGTGGCCCCCTTGCTGGGACCCGACACCTGCCTGCAGACAGAACTAGAGGTGGGTGAGGTGCCATTATTAACAAGGGATGGGCGTGGCGGGGAGTGGTGGGATGGCTGTGTCTGCAGCCCGCCCTGCACCTTTGGGTTGGAGCAGAAGGGGAGGGGGGCTGGATGGGGCTGGGCATGGCTGGGAGCCTGAGGGAGGCTTGGGGGATGGTACACGTGAGAAGGACGGCATGGAAGAGAAGACCCTGACTGTGTTCTGGGGCCTCCAAGATCCACAGTGCTGGGGCCCAAAGAAAGCGATTTTAGGACAGGTGGAAGGAAGGCAGTGCCTCTGGATACAAGAGAACAGTCATGGAGACCAGGAGCTCGGAGGGCGTGGGGGGAGATGATCATCAGTCTCTCTGGGGCAGCCAAGCCCTCAGGCAGCCTCCAGGAGGCTGGAGATGGGGCAGTCGGTTCTCAGGTCATTTTCTTGTTGTGGGATATACTGACAGGGTTACTGAGTTGAGAGAGCAGGAAGGACCAGGTAGGGGGGTGCCTGGGAGAGGACGCCAGCTTCCGCTGGTGGGAGGTGCCGCACCAGGGACTCAGCTGGACCTCATTCCGGACATTCTGGGGAGGGCGGGGTACGGAACTCTAGCCAGGAGCGCAGGCACCGAGCATTACTGAGGCCCCGGCTGGGGTGGGAGTGGGCGGGGGACAGAGAGGGCAGCGCAGCGCGAGTCGGAGGGCGCTCTGAGCCTCTGTGTGCTCCCCCAGAGGGGGAACATTTTCCTAGCCGACTACTGGATCCTGGCCGACGCCCCGGTCCATTGCCTCAACGGCCGCCCCCAGTACGTGGCCGCCCCGCTCTGCCTGCTGTGGCTTAACCCGCAGGGGGCGCTGGTGCCCCTGGCCATCCAGGTGAGCGCCTGGGCGGGAGGCCGGGGCGGGAGGCGGGGGCGGGCTCAGGAGCACGCTAGTAGTCTTCAGCCTCACCCCCTTATTATTCTGGGGCGCAGCTCAGCCAGACCCCCGGGCCCGACAGCCCCATCTTTCTGCCTACGGACCCTTACTGGGACTGGCTGCTGGCCAAGACGTGGGTGCGCAACTCCGAGTTCCTGGTGCACGAGAACAACACGCACTTTCTGTGCACGCATCTGCTGTGCGAGGCCTTCGCCATGGCCACGCTGCGCCAGCTGCCGCTCTGCCATCCGATCTACAAGGTCTGTGGGCACCCCCGGGCGGGGGCCGGAGCGGGCGGGCCGGTTCGGCCTGCTCCCCTGACCTTCGGCTCCTGTGCGCTCATCCCGCCCGCAGCTCCTGCTCCCCCACACTCGCTACACGCTGCAGGTGAACACCATCGCGCGGGCCACGCTGCTCAACCCCGAGGGCCTGGTGGACAAGGTGCGGCCTCCGCCCCCGGCCCCCCGCGCCCCGCCTCTGAAGCCCCGCCCCGATGACGCTTTGCCCCGCCCACAAGCCTCTTCGGCCCCCAATCCCGCCTCGCCGTCCCTGCCAGCCCCATCCCACAAGCCCCGCCTCTCCCCGCCTGTTCCCCCGACTTGCCCCGCCCACGATCCCGGGCCCCGCCCCCTCAGGCCTCCGAAGTCTCCCCGAGGTGGGCAGGGCAGCCCCCCCGGATCGCTCCTCCCGCGGCCCCTGCGCCGGCGTCACTGCTTTCTTTCAGTTACCCGATATCTAAGGAATTTCTCCCATGCACGTATTAGGGCTGCCGCTTCCGAGGCGCGCGTCAGTCCCCGTGGAGGGGTTTGATCCGTGTCTTGGACTCCTTGATTAACACCCCTAGGGCTGAGTCCCTAGCCTCGTCTCGTCCCCAAGTCCCCAAGCCGGGCTGTGTTGTGTGTTCTCAGGTCACCTCGGTTGGAAGACAAGGCCTCCTCTACCTCATAAGCACGGCTCTGGCCCACTTCACCTACACCGATTTCTGCCTTCCGGACAGCGTGCGGGCCCGCGGCGTCCTGGCCATCCCCAACTACCACTACCGGGACGACGGCCTGAGGATCTGGGCGGCCATTGAGAGGTGCGGGGTGCGGGCCCGGGACCCTGTAGCCAGTCTGGCCCCACCAGGGCCTTCTGGCTGGGGCGGGGGCAGGGCAGTGTGGACCCCTGTTCTCATGCAGGCTGGAGTGTTTGGGGCTGGGGGTCGTGGGTGCTTCAGGTCCCCGCAGGGAGCTCCTCCAGGGCGAGAATTGGGGTTGGGGTCCTCGATGAAATGACTGCTGGCTTGGGAGGGGCTGGGTTGTGTATGAACACAGCAGCAGAGAAAGGAGAGAACAGGGAGTCCAGAGGAAGGGAGGGGGGGCAGGTGCAACAGTGAGGTGTGGTCCGGGGCCCCCAGACTCTCCTCAGTGCACTTCCCACTCCCAGACCCCTGGGTGGGAAGGAGGCCCAGACCACCCATGGCTCAGGAGTCCCCAAACCTGGGCCTTCGGGTTCCCTCTGGATCTGGGGCCTCCCACTGGACTGAGGTGGGATCTTGGTGGACACTGGCTGTCTGGCTCTCCCCAGCCTGAGTGGCACTGGGCTTTGGATTTCTGGCGGGGCCCAAGCCCAAGGTCTCCCCCTTGGCACTAGCATCTCTTTCCTGCAGCTTTGTCTCAGAAATCGTGGGCTACTATTACCCCAGCAATGTGTCTGTGCAGCAAGACTCGGAGCTGCAGGCCTGGGTCGGCGAGATCTTTGCTCGGGCGTTCCTGGGCCGGGAAAGCTCAGGTATCCCATCCCCCACCCACCAGCTCTCAAAGACCCCGTGTTCCCTTTGGCCTCACCTGTTACCTGGTTCTTATTTCGGGACAAGCCTTTGAAGTGCATCCTATCGTTAGCCCCGCTGAACAGATGAGGAACAGGCATAGAGAAGGCTTTGCAGATAGGGGCAGAGGTGGGATCCAGAGCTGGATCTCACGGTCTCTGAAGTCCTTGCTCGCGGCCACTGCTCTGTGACCCTCTGGTTCTTCCTCGACCTTTACTTGAGCCTGTCCATTCACTGCTGCCTGCGGAGCTAGGTGGATGTGTCCCATCACGTGGTAGGAGCTGTCTCCAGCCTCAGAGTTTGAGGATTCTGGAACCTTCTCTCGTACTTCCTCATGCTTGTCCCACCAGGTGGCCCTCTATCCACCAGCCTCTTTCATTTCTTTTGGCCTCATGGAGTGACGCGGTCCTGCTGCTGCCTGGTTCTTCCCTACTAACACCTAACACTAACGTCCCCCCTTCTTCTGACACTGCCCAAGAGGCTTTTGAGACCCACTGACACGACTCCAGTGGCCCCCTCTTCCGCCTCCTTTGCTTAACCTCAGCAGACCATCCTCCCTTCCTTAACATCTTCCCTTAGCCCTAGGGAGGAAACATCCTCTGAGCCTCCCACTTCCTCCCAGGCCTCTGCCACGACCCCATCCCAGCTATTGGCTTGTCCCAACTGGGTCTGTTTCCTCTCTACTCTCCCGTAATGGAGTGATCCCTTCTCCCATGTCTCCTCTGCTGCTGATTCCAGACTTGGAAAACCCCCTGCCCCCCATTCCCTGAAGAACTTTCCATTTTCGCTGCTGTCTCATTGTCACCTTGAGACCAGCACACAAAAACTACCAGCTACAGGTTCTGAGACTTCTTTTTTCCCTTTAAACAACAAATTTTAAACATAGAGTAGAGAGTATAACATAACGAACACCCATTCGCCCACGGCCCAGATTCAACAAGCACTCATTTGATTAATCTCTTGCTTTTGTTTATTGCTGAAGTCTTTTAAATTACACCCATTTCCTATCTTACTCCAAATCAATAGGCAACTCCAAAAAAATGTTTTTCTACGGAACCACAATACTGTCATCACGCTCAACAAAATTGACGATAAACTCCAATATGGACCCATAGAGGGAGAGGCAGACTCCCCATTGAGCAGGGAGTCCCACACGGGGCTCGATCCCACGACCCTGAGATTGTGACCTGAGCCAGAAACAGACGCTTAACCAAATGAGCCACCCGGGCACCCCCTTTTGGATCTTTATTTTATTTTTTTTTAAGATTTTATTATTTATTAGACACAGAGAGAGAGATCACAAGTAGGCAGAGAGGCAGAGAGAGAGAGAGAGAGAGAGAGAAATAGGCCCCCTGCTGAGCAGAGAGCGGATGTGGGGCTCGATCCCAGGACCCTGAGATCATGACCTGAGCGAAGGCAGAGGCGCCACCCCCAGCACCACCAGGCACCCCCTTTTGGATCTTTAAAGGATGAACCGCCCCTTGCTTTGCAAGCCCACTGTTAATCCTGGGCTGACCTGATCCTGACGGCTTCCTCCCCTAGCCCAGAGCATTTTTTTTCCTCTTTGGGGCTGTCTCTTATTTAAGACCTGGGGCAGCCAGGGGTCTAATTACTGCTGGCTGACTCTCCTATCTTACTTTATTCAACCTGTCTCTGACTCTGCAAGCTTATCGGAGTTCAAGGCGAGGCACACTCATTAATTAACTTCAGTCAGTGCGACTTTTGCTTCCATATTTCACGGGGAACAAATTAATGACAGAAGCTACAGAAAAATTCCCACAGAGGGCCTGACTTCCTTGGCCTTTTAATCTCAGCCCTTCCAGGTCAGACTATCTACCGCGAAGGGAACATCCAGAAAATTCCCCGGGACTCCCAGTCAGACGCCTGGTCTTTCCCCCACCGCTCTGCATCCCGACTGCAAACTCTGAAGCCATCTTTGGCTCCCACTCTGTCTTCCTGTTTGCCTAAATCCGGTTGGGTGACCAATTCCTTTTGTCGTCCTCCTGTCCCCCTGTCACCACCCCATCCCGTTTCCCATAGTGTGGTAGCTGCTTCTCTATAGGACTACCATTCCCAGCCTCTTGCTGCCCGCCCATCCGATCTGTGGGGTCACCACCCTGACCGTCCTCCGAAATTTTTCCCAGAAACTGCGTGGCCTGGCCCATGCCGCGGCCTCGCCTCCAATAAGGACCCTCCCTGCACCTTTGCCTTGCTGATGCCTCATTCCTTCCGACTCTGCTTTCTTACCTTCTTAGGCATTCACTCCTGTCGACCAATAATTACTGGGCTCTCAGTATTAAGTATTGTTCTCGCGGCTGGGGTTCAGCAGTGACCATGACGGACGGAACTCCTGGTCTTCACTGAGCTTCCCATTCCGGCAGGGAGATTTGGAGAATCAACAAACAAATATGTCAGGGGGTGGGCTAGGAGCGTTCAGGATAAGGAAACAGCCCGTTGAGGTAGAGGGAGTTATTTCAGCTAGGTGGTCCGGGAAGGCCTCTCGGAGGAGGTGACGTTTGAGCAGAGAGCTGAAGGAAGTGAGAGCGCTAGTTCTGCGAATAACTGGTTTTCGCAAGGGGCTGACGCGATTGGATGTATGATTCTAAAGGATCGTCGCTCTGGCTGTCGGGGGGCAAGGGTGGAAGCAGGTGGGTTCATGCGGGGGCGACATGATGGAGACCAGGATGTGGTGAGACAGGATTGGCTTCTGGAAGTATTGCCCGATATGTGCGACGTGAGATGAAAAGAGGAAAGAGCACACAGGCTGTGGTCTGAGCGACTGGATGGAGCCACTGAAATGGGACCACAGTGGGCAGGAAGGGTCTGGAGAGTGTGCGAGGGAGGGGACCAAGCATCAGGGTTTGCAGGTGAGCTGTCTGAGAGGGGGCACAGACACCCATCTTGGAGCATCAGGGAGCACCCGCAATTATGCCCACGGCTTCATCTAGAATTCAGGGGCCAGGCGGAGCGGGAGGTGTGAATTTGGGAGTCATCGGCCCGTGGGAAGCAGTCAAAGCCATTGATTTGGACGAGAGCAGTGATGTAGAGAGGAGAGGACTCGGAGCTGAGCCTGAAAATGCCTTCTTCCTCTGTCATCTTTTTCCTATCCAGAGCTCACCCACTCTTCTCTTCCTGCAGGGATGCCTCCCCTAAGCGCTTCAGCCCCAGGGTCTGTTTCTGCCCTGCCTGGGCTATCCTCGGGTTGCCGAGCCCTGGCCTTGGAGCCCCCTTCTGTTTCCATCACTGTGAACTTATGAGTAATGCACTCTGGTCACCTGCCTTTGTTGCTAAGCCCACCTGTTGCAACATTCTGCCATTGGGTGCTTGGACAAGTCTTGGTGAACTGGGTAGAATTAGATCATTAAGTGCTGGGGCGCCTGGTAGTTCAGTCTATTGGGCATCCGGCTCTTGGTTTCAGCTCAGGTCATGATCTCGGAGTTCCCGGGATCAAGCCCCATGTCAGGTTCCACACTCCGTGGGAAGATTCTCTCTCTCCATTTCCCTCTCCCTCTGCCCCTACCCCCATTCTTATTCTCTCAAATAAATAAATCTTAAAAGGTCGTTAAGTGTTATCAGGGGCTGCAGATAGACGTGGGGAGAAGATTGGCTGTCAGCTTGAACTTGGCTCCTTCCTCGTGAGCTCTGCTGGCTGGGCATTTCCTGATCTGATCCCAGTAGATAGCTCCTATCCTCACCCCCTTCAGAGACTTCAAACCTTGGTGATGACTGACTGTCCCTAACCTCAGCCCAGACCTAATCTTAGTCAAAAGACAACAGTGGCCAAATGCTCAGCCCTCTCGTCCTCACTCTCCCCTTGCAGTGAGCCCCAGCCCCAAGCTGCTCCTAGGAATCTGGTCCCCTCCCTCCACACCCTTTTCCCTTCCTCCCACACCCAGGCTTCCCACGCCGACTGTGCACTCCAGGAGAGCTGGTGAAGTTCCTCACTGCTGTCATCTTCAACTGCTCCGCCCAGCACGCCGCTGTCAACAGTGGGCAGGTGAGGTGGCAGGGGCAGGCTTGGGGGCACTGGGCTATGCAAGGCTAGGATCAGCCCTGGACGTGAGGCCAGAGTTGGGGTTGAGAGCATGGGTGGGTCAGGGTTGGGGTGGGTTTACAATTGCGGCTGAGGTTGGGTGGTGACTGGGTGGAGTGGAGGAGTGAAGGGTCAGTGTTGGATGAGGTCTGGGTGGAGTGGGGTTCAGGCTTGTAATGCTGACTCCAGCTGGTGTTTTGTTGGGAAGAAAACCTATAGGGCCTGTCCTGGTAAGGACACAGCCAAGGGGAGTATCAGGCCGCACTGGGTGGCATTCCAGCTCTTTGGTTCTGCTCCTTCCTTGGTGATTCACTCCACCTAGTCCAGGAACACTGGGTGGGGAGTGACAAGGGGTGAGCCTCCTACCCCACTTCTGGAATTTTCTACCCTGTACCCTCTTCCCCTTCCCTTTCCTCCATCCCTTCATTTCTCAACTGCAAGACGTGGGATGGTAGGAGCAGAATCAGGAATGATGAAGGAGCTGGTTCTCCCCCTCTGGCCAGCTGACTCAACTGGGGTGGGGTCTCTACAGCATGACTTTGGGGCCTGGATGCCCAATGCTCCATCATCCATGAGGCAGCCTCCACCCCAGACCAAGGGCACCGCCACCCTGAAGAGTTACCTAGACACCCTCCCAGAAGTGAATGTCACCTGTAACAACCTTCTCCTCTTCTGGTTGGTCAGCCAGGAGCCCAAAGACCAGGTGTGTACGGGGTATGGGATGGGATGGGGGTGGAGGTTTACAGGGCCTGGGCAGTGGCCGTGGTGGTAACTGTTCCAGGGGGGCTTGGGGACTGAGTGCTGTCATTTATGCCCATTGCTGAGCTTGCTTGGGTTCCTTGGTTTCCTTAGGAAATGATAGTTGATCCCCAAAGACATACATTGGAACAAACACCAATTTAGTGGCTGGGACACAATGTCTATCAAATTCGCCAGTTTACCAATCCAGTCACTCATCTGTCTGTTTATCCATCCATCCATCCATCCCTCCATCCATCCTTTCATCTATCCATCTGTCCATCCATCCTCCCATCCATCCATTCCTCCCTCCATCCATCCATCCCCCCACCCATCCATCTATCCCTCCCTCCCTCCATCCATCCATCCATCCATCCGTCCATCCATCCACCCACCCATCCACCTATCCATCCGTCCATCCATCCATCCATCCATCCAACCATCCATCCACTCACCCATCCACCTATCTATCCATCCATCCAACCATCTTTCCTTCCATCCATCCATCCATCCACCCACCCATCCACCCATCCATCCATCCATCGATCCATCCATTCATCTATCCATCCATCCGTCCATCCATCCATCCATCCATCCAACCATCCTTCCATCCATGCATCCATCCATCCTTCCACCCACTTCTTCATCCACCAACCATTCATCCATTAACTTTCCATCCATTCATCTAAATATTCACCACATGTTATTTTGGGGACTCCTACATGTCAAGATGGCACCAGGCACCAGGCACCAGGCATATAAAGCTGAATGAGACCTTCCTACCTTCTGGAATCCAACAATCTACTTGAGGAGACACACAGGGACATGAAAAAGGGCATCACAGTGTTGTAGGAATCATTTATGTGCAAATGTGTACTTCATGAGCATTTGCAATGTGTCATACATTGGTGGGCAGATATGAACCCTATCCTCATGAGCTTAGTCTTGTAACAGAGGTGAGAATGGGGACTTGTGAAACCTGACTGAGTCTGGGCAAACCCAGGAAGGCTTCTTGGAGGAAATGACATCAAAGCTGAAAGCTGCAGGTCAAGTAAGAGCTTGGCAGACAAAGGAAGGGCAGGGTTAGTTTCTAGGCAGGAGGAAGGACACAACCAAGTGAAATGAAGTGAAGGTGAGTCCGTTGGTGTGTTGGTAGGATTACAAATGGTTCAGTGCGGGCACAGTGCTCATTCAGAGGAGGACAGGGAACCACTGAAGAGCTTTAAGCCCCCCGGGGTGACATGGCTGAATCTGTGTTTTAGCAAGAGCGCCTCTGTGGCTGTGTGGATGGTTGAGGGGGCAGTTCTAGGTAGAAGCAGGCAAGGAGGCTGTCAGGTCGGCTTGGTCAGGAGAGCAGCTCCTTGATCGCCAATTACCAATATTTCTATTAACACGTGGGGTCATCTGTCCCGCCTCTGTCCTCCTGGTCTTGTTCACAAGCCCTCTGACGTCACAGGAATGTCATTTCTCATGCTTGACTCCTTTTGGTGCAGATGTGTGTTATCTTCCTAACAAGTTTTAATTACTATCTCATGGCCTGGGAATGCCAGGAACTTGTCTCTGGATCCTTCTCCTTTCTGGTCCCATTTCTCAGGGACTTGGAGACATTCTTTTTTTTTTTTTTTTCATTATAAAGGAAAACACTCTGCTTTTTGTTTTGTTTTGTTTTTTGTCTACTCGCAGAATATTACTATTCCCAATACTTTCACTCACTCCTTCTAGCCACTGAATGCGTGTGGGACCAGCAGGTGTCAGATAATTTAACTCCATTCTAACACTGTCTGGGGAGAGAGTGTCAGGTCCCATTGGTTCAGACTCAGTCCCACAAGATGCCAACCTCCTCTGATGCCACCCACAAGCCTAGGTGCTTCTGACCCACCAGCTAAAAATCAGAGGTTTCTACAACAAACCCCCCCGCCAGGCCCAGGTTTGGTCATTTGCTGTACCAGCTCACAGAACTCAGGGAAGACCGTTTACCTATTAGATTACTGGTTTATTATAAAAGGACATAGCTCCGAACAGCCAGAGATGCGGTGGGCAAGGTGTGTGGGAATGGGTGCAGGTTTGACTGGCCCTCCCTGGCTTCCCCGCCCTCCCCATACCTCCCCATACCTCCCCTTCCCTCCCGGGAAGCTCTCCAGTCCCCTGCTGCGAGGGTTTTTCTGTCTCCTTGTTACCTAGGTGCCATTGATTGAATCATTTGACCACTGAGGATTAAGTCAACCTCCAGCCCCTCTCTCCTCCCTGGAGGCTGGGGGTTGGAGATGAAAGTTCCAACCCTCTAATCACAAGGCTGGCTTTCCTGGCAACCACCCCCATCCTTAGGGGCTTTCCAGAAGTCACCAAATGAAATGTAAACTCAGGTGTGGTTGAAAGGGCCTTATTATGATAACAAGATACTTTTAATACTCAAACGCTTACAAAATTATAAGGGTTTTAGGAGCTCTGTGCCAGGAATGGGAGGAAGCCCAAATGTATGCTCCTTTTTTATTTTTTTTTAAGATTTTTATTTAGTTATTTGACAGAGAGAGAGCGAGAGAGGGAACATAAGCAGGGGCAGTGGGAAAGGGAGAAGCAGTCTGCCCTCGGAGCAGGGAGCCCAATGTGGGTCTCAATCCCAGAACCCTGGGATCATGACCTGAGCTGAAGGCAGACGCTAATGACTGAACCACCCAGGTGCCCCCCCCAATGTATATTCCTTACTGTAAACCACAACATCACAGTGGTGAGGCATGATAGGCAAGAGGTTGAGGGTGGAGGGCTCCTTTCTAGAAGCCAGTGGGGGGGGGGGGTCTAACCTAGAAAATTACAACAATAGCAAAAACAACAATAATAGTAGCTATTGCTTTTTGGGGATCCAGCATGTCTCAGTCATTAAATCAGATACCTTATGTATGCTATTTTAAAATACGGAGTAAGTAAGGAGGTTTGTTTAAAATGCTTAGTACAGTGCCTAACATATAGGTGTTCAATAGATGGTAGTTCCTTTTTTTTTAAGATTTAAAAAATTTTTTTAAAAGATTTTATTTATTTACTTGGCAGAGATCACAAGTAGGCAGAGAGGCAGGCAGAGAGAAAAAAAGGGGGAAGCAGGCTCCCCGCTAAGCAGAGAGCACAATGCGGGGCTCAATCCCAGTACCGGGGCTCAATCCCAGGATCCTGGGATCATGACCTGAGCTGAAGGCAGAGGCTTTACCCACCCAGGTGCCCCCTTTTAAAAAAAAATTAAGTAAACTCTACCCCCCACGTGGGGCTCCAACTCACAACCCTAGGATCAAGAGTCACACGTTCCACCAGTGGAACTGGCCAGGCACCCCAAATGGTAGTTGCATTTTACAGGGAAGAAAACTAAGCAAGTTGGTTCAGAAACACTAAGTATGTTGCGCAAGGTCACAGAGCTAGTACGCAGGCTTTTAACCCAGCCTGTCATGTTCCTATGTTTCCATGTTCCATGTTTCTGCTTTTTGGACAGCTACACTATCGTTTTATTTTTATTTATTTATTTATTTATTTGAGAGAGAGAGAGAGAGATATATCACAAGTAGGCAGAGAGGAAGGCAGTGGTGGTGGTGGGAGAGGCAGGCTCCCTGCTCAGCAGAGAGCCTGATGCAGGGCTCCATCCCAGGACCCTGAGATCATGACCCGAGTCAAAGGCAGAGGCTTAACCCACTGAGCCACCCAGGTGCCCCTACACTATCGTTTTAGGAGTTAGATGTCAATCCAGTAAATAAGACATAACACTGATTCTTTGAAAAGACCGATAAAACAAAGAAACCAGAGACAAGCCCAATCAAGAGAGACAAGAGACGAGAGAGAGACCAATGTACAACATTTGGGAGGAGTGGAAAAGCAAACAGCCAATAATTGAGAAGGTTGAAGAAATTAAAAGAAAACACGACTTGCAGTTTTGGAAATCAAGGTGAAAGAGATGATTTTCTAGGAAAATGATAAAGAAAAATTGACACCAGAAGAGATGAAAACCACACATAAATGGAAAAGGGTGTAAAAGGTCTGATCCCCCTTCTTGCAAAGGGGGGTTCTACTCAACCTTCAAGGACCAAGTCATTTCTAAATCACTCAAACTTCTCTAAAGTATAGAAAAAAAGTGGACACTCCCCAAATCATATTACTGGGACCCTTGATAACTGCAGCCGGCCAAGGTGATGCTGTTAAGAAGGGAAGTGGGTCTCCGGTAGAAAGTCCCAGTCCCAGATCCACACTTCCCCCGGTGTGACCCTGGATGTATAATCAGGCCTCTCCAAGCCTCAGTTTCTTTATCTGTGAAGTGGGAATGATAAGAGCACCTGTCTAACAGGATTGTTGTGCTGTCATGATAGTCCATGTCAAGGGCTTGCAACGTGTTAGCTGTAATTAAGAAAATGAAATTATAAACGTGTTCCACTTAGCTGCAAAGATCTTAAAAATACATCATTAGTCAATGAAGGCCAATACTACATAGTAAGACAATAATATGCCACACAGGTCTTGTTTATTCTAGGAATGAGAGGAATGAGAGGTCGGTTCACCCTGATGAAATCTAACGATGTAATTTATTACATCAATAAAGTAACACCATATAATCATCTCAATACGTGAAAGAAACATTTGGGAAGTACGGACAGTCATTACTGATGAACACTCAGTGTAAAGTGAAACTCCCATACCACCTTTTAAAGATTTTATTTTTTTGCTAGAGAGAGAGCGCACAAGCAGGGGCAGCGGAAGAGGGAGAAGCAGGCTCTCCCTCGAGCAGGGAGCCCGACGCGGGGCTCGATCCTAGGACTGGATCATGACCTGAGCCAAAGGCAGATGCTTAAAGACTGAGCCCTCCAGCGTCCCTGGAGGGGACCCTTAAAGATGTCTGGTCCAAGGCCTGGCTTCCTGGTGCAGAAACGGTCTCCGAGCAGGACTGTTAGGCAGAGGGCTACCAGCAGAGGGAGCACTAGCCTCGGGCTGACCATTCCTGCCGCTCGCCCCCCCTGGGTTGCAGGGTGTCCGGTCTGCTCTGCGCAGCTCCCCGGAGTGGGGAATAGTGGCTGGGATGGTCTGAGTTTGCAGTGGCTGTTCTGGGTGAAGGCCTTGGAGCCACCGTGACTGTGCGGTGGCCAACGTGGTCCTTCACTCTCCTTCATCTCATCCCCAATGTCCTCCTGACCGTCCCCGGGTTTTTTAACAGCGGCCCCTGGGCACCTACCCGGACGAGCACTTCACGGAGGAGGCCCCTCGGCGGAGCATCGCCGCCTTCCAGAACCGCCTGGCCCAGATATCGCGGGAGATCCGGGAGCGGAACCAGGGGCTGGAGCTGCCCTACGCCTACCTGGACCCTCCCCTCATCGAGAACAGCGTCTCCATCTGACCCCGTCCTCTCCCAGCCCTGGAAGAAAGGCTCCAGCGCCAGCACAGGAGGAGGGCCGGCTTGTCAGGGTCCTCTCGTTCCGGCTCAGCCAGACTTTCGCTGCACCTGGGGTCTTTTCCACCCAGGGTGGCGCTAGCTTCCTACAGGTGGGCCCTGAGCGGTGAGGGACCCGCACAGCAGCGTCCAGGGTGAGAAGCCGCTGCCTAAGGTCGAGGGCACAGCAGGTCCTTCGAGAGAAAGGCAGCCCATCACCCCGTGCTCTACTTGGGGCAGGCTCCTAACTTCTCCTGTGGGAACCTACCTCCTCCCACTGGGAACCCCACAGGGACTCTGAGCTCCCCCTTCCTGTACACCCCGTCTTCAAACTCTTCCTCTTACCTTGTCGCTTTTTTCCCTCCGGCTTTCCTCCAAACCTAGGACCGACCAGTCTAACTTCCCTCTCTGGAAGAACCTGGAAAACGGTCAAGAAAAGATGTATGTCCTGGGTCTGCTCTGGGGTCCCTGGTGACCCCATCAGCATCTTTAAGGGGAGGGTTAGGATTAGAGCTCAGCTTCCATGGACCTCTAGCTGCAGGCCAGGGAGTCTGGGTGTGTGCGGGGACCCTCCCCAGCCCTTGTCCTGTCCCCTCCCTGCTGTTTTCCTGTCCTTGAGCCCAATGAATTTAATAAAGTCCAATATATTTGGCTCCCATTTCATTTTTGGTTTGGGGGGTGTGTGTGTGTGTGTGTGTGTGTGTGTGTGTGTGTGGCTGGGGTGGGAGGGGTTGGGAGGAGGAGGGAGCAGCAGCGAGATCTTGGACTGTCTGTTCCGGAGACAGGGGCCTCCCAGCTCAACCCAGCGCCTAGCCAGGCCCTGCCTTCTTGCCTTCATCTCCCAGAGTGTGTCACCCATCCGGAGGCGAGGGGATATCCAGACTCACAGGGCCAATAGGAAAAAAGCAGGTGCTTTGCAAACCCTGAGAACCCAGCTTCTGGGTGTGGGAGTTATTAGCGCTGCCGCTAGGATCTGGTTACTTTTCTGGACGCGGGGGACAACTCAGTCTCCGGGCCTCTGGTGGTTGGTTCAGTCAGGACGAGCTCTGGTCAACCAGCTCCATGGGGAAGGGATCCTCGGGATGTGGGTCCCCTCTGGCCCGGGGCACTTAGTCACTTGCGTGAGACCCTCTAGAGCTCCTGTCTCTCTGTCTCTGCTGTTCTAGAAGCCTACGTGGAGATGGCGTAGCCATCAGCTGCTGTCTTGGAGGGACAAGGACAGAGCTCCCCTGCTGACCCGGCCTGGGCGAGGAGCTGAGCGAGAAATACACTTTCCTGGGTCCCTCCGCTGACTTTAGATGGTTTGTGGTTGCAGGATTACCGATGCAGATAGCAATCTGGGGAGTCTGATGTCCTCCCTTGCAGCTCCGAAGCCCTTAGAAATAGAATCCTGGGGCGCCTGGGGGGCTCAGTCAGTGAAGCATCTGCCTTCGGCTCAGGTCATGATCCTGGGATCCTAGGATTGAAACCCACATCGGGCTCCTTGCTCAGCAGGGAGCCTGCTTCTCCCTCTCCCTCTGCCTCTCCCCTTGGTTCATGCTCTCTCTCTCTCTCTCTCTCTCTCTCTCTCAAATAAATAAATAAAATCTTAAAGAAAGAAAGAGATCCGTGAGGCCCTCAGCTCAGTCATGGGTAACTTCTCTCTCCACAGCCACCCAATGACCCCTTCCCTGTGTCCCATTTCCCCGGACTTTGGATCCGGCCCCTTTACCTCCTCTGCCTCCGGAGTCAAATTCTGTGCCTGACAAACCCTGGTCACAGCCTCTCTCTGGCCAGAGTCACTGTGTCTTCGGCCAGGGACCCGGGAAAGGTTCCTCCATCCCTCCAGCGCTGGTGGCAGGGGAATCCATCCCATGGCTTTTCTGTTGCCATAACTGGTGACCCAACCAGAGAGTCCCCTGGGCGAGGGCTTTGCTAGGCTGTAGTCTCCCAGCCCTGCGCCAGACCACTGCCTGGCTCATTCTCCCATTTAGTGGGGATCCTCCAGCTGCCTTGACCTTGGAGGCCAGGGTTGAGGATGACGGGAGGTGCTGGCCGAGCTACGTCAGCCCCACGAGAACCCAGGGACCGAACTTCCTTTCCAAAATGGTCATCCTTGGCCCCCGCTGTGCCAAAACTCCAGAGCAGCCACGGTCCTACAGACCCAGACAACAGCACTGCCCATCCCTTTCCCTGTCCCCTTCAGGCCCAAGAATCGTCTCCCCACCACCGTTCAGTCAAACCCCTTCTCCGGCTGCCCCTGGGGAGAGGGGACGAGGGCTGGGGGTAGAAAAGGACAGTCTGGGGCCATGCTGCAGGTGGGGTTCCCACCTCCTTTCCCTGTGATCCCTGGAGGTGCAGCCCCGTGCCAGGCTGCTGGAGCAGGGGTGCTCGGGAATGTCTCACCTGTAGGTTCCGACCTGAGAATTTAGCCAAATCCCCAGACTCTGTGCACCTTAGAACAAGATCGAAGGGGGGCGCCTGGGTGGCTCAGTGGGGTAAGCATCTGCCTTTGGCTCAGGGAATGATCCCGGGGTCCTGGGATTGAACCCCGCGTGGAGCTCCCTGCTCAGTGGGGAGCCTGCTTCTCCCTCTCCCCTTGCCCCTCCCCTCAAATAAAGAAATAAAACCTAAAAAAAAAAAAAAAAAAAAAAAAGAACAAGATCAAAGGACTAAGAACTAGCCAGAGGCACCCCTGTGTGGCCGGGACTGTGGTAGAGGCTGGATGGAAGCACGCCAGCCTCTTTTCTCAGCTGGTGTTGAGCAAGTCCTCAACCTCAGTGGCCCCAATGTGGCAGATGAATGGGAGGGACAAGTAGACCTGGAAAGTCCCTTCCAGTGCTGGCATTCTAGGATCCCCTTGCCTCAAGCCTCCGTGTCCTAGATGCTGTTCCCTGTTGGGTCGGGAGCCAGGGAGACAGACGGCAAGCCCAGGAACAAATGAATCCTTCCAGAGCCCGCAGGTGGGGCTGGGAGATGCAACAGGACGCTGTGTTAGCAGGACTCGGGGTGGGGTGACACTGAGGTCTGGTGGTCCTGGAGAGCCACTCGGGGCAGGTGCGGACTAGTTGAGACTGGGATCAGAGCAAACCACTAGAGACAGCCCAGTGGGGAGGCAAGGGAGGTGCGGGGTGGCGGGGGGGGGGGCGGCAGAGGTATTACAGACCACGTGCTTAAGGAACAGAGGGCCAGAGTTGCTGGGATAAGGTGACAGAGGGGTGGATGGACGTTGGTCACCCGCAGTCCTGACGTCCACACTGCATCCTTGGATTTGATTCTAAGGGCAACACCGTGTGATGTGCCGGCGAGTTTTAAGCAGGAGAGTGACCCCATTTGATTTTTTTCTATCCTGGGGGGCGGGGCCCCAGGGGTTGCTCCCTGCCTTGCAGGGCTTGGGGTGGGGCTAGCAGGGGGTGCCCCAGCCATGAGGACTCAGCTTCCTGTGTGGGTGGCCCTTGCGAGCCAACCCAGCGAGCTCACATCCTTCCCAGGGACCTCCCCTGCTCCCCGGTCCGGCCCTGGTCCAGGTGAACCAGTTTTTCAGCCCAGTGAGCACCTACCCAGAGGCACGCATCCACGTTTGGGCCGTACGTGGGGAGCGCCCCATCTTCATTCTCGTGCCTAGTCTCATCCACGTGCTCAGGGGCTCAGCCACATTCGTGTCCCGTCCCCCACTGTCCTCACCTCCTTCCATTTCCTTCAGGGACTGAATCCCCACTCCAGACCCTTGTCCTGATCAAACCCAGGGCCGCTGTGCTCTTGCTTTTGGGGGACAAACGGATTGGCTGGGGGGGGGAACCTATTGATTGTGGGTTATGATTTGAGGAGGCAGCTTTTGGGGGATGGAGGTAGATCCCCACCATTTGGGGTGACACCCAAACACTTCTACACCATCAGCTCCTTGTCCTGCTCTCCCAAATTCCCCTCTCACTTTACCTTGCAGGCGCCCTGCCTCCTCCCCACACCCCACTGTGTGATTTTACCACTGGATTACAAGGTTCAGGAGAGGCCTCTCACCCCCACTCCCCCGTGGACTCTGTGTCCCAGAGGGGCCTGGAAATGCCACTTCCCAAACCCCTGAGCTTCAGTCCCCAAACCACCCTGCCCTGCTCCAAGATTAGCAGCCCCCTGGGGGCACAGTCTCGAGGAGGGGAGGAGAGGGGAGGAGAGGGGAGTGGCTGCCAGGTCAAGGCTGGGAGAACTTGGCTTGGAATTTGCATCTTATGACGCAAATTTGCAGCATCAGGCTCCTAGCATCCCCCAAGAGTCATCTGGGTGGCTGAGCGGAGCCCAGGAGGGCAGGCCTGACCTGCCTGACAGCTCCTGGTCCTCAGCCCAGGGCAGCACTGTGCCACACAGATGAGACAGCCCTGCCAGTCACCCACAGTCATACACAGGCACGACTGTCCCCAGCCTTCTCACCCATCCTGTCTCCATCCGCTTAATCAGTCCCTCTCCCCCAACCCCCATCCCACCTGGTGCTTACCCCAATCTAGCTCTCCTCTCCGAGTCTCCCCCTAGTCCAGCCCCATCCTTGATGTGCTTCTCAGCCCTGACCTCCTCACCCTCATCACACCAGCCCACCTACCATTAAGAATCACGTTTCAAGACCAGGTGTTGGGTACTGGGCCAGGAGGTGGGGAGAAAACCCAACCAAACAGAGGACAGTCTAATCCAGTGGGGAGGATGGGCACCAGTCAAAGATGTTAGCTGCGGTGCCGTGGAGGCATTAATCATGAAATCTGGCCTTCCTTGATGAAGCCCTTATGACGCTAACATCAGAAGGAAGAGGAAACTTAACCCGGTCCAAGTGGTAGAGTGGGACAGCATGTGCAAAGACCCTGTGGTTGCAAGGGGATTGATCTCACTTCCTTCATGCCTTTATTCAAAAGTCCCTTGTTGAAGGGCTCTTCCCTGACCCCTCTCTATCTAAAGTTTGCTCCCTTATATTTTATAATTTCCTTCCCTGCTTCTCCTCAGTACTCGATCACCAGCATAATATTTTATTTACTTCATTAGTAAGCTGTATTGTCTTCCTAGAATGGAAGCTCGAGGAGGAAGGGCGGTGATTTGCTTTGGGACGACACCTAGGAGACAGGCCATGGGAGCTACGTGAATGGATGACGTCATTATCGGGAAGGTCAGAAGGAGCAGCCACCAGGCCTCAGCTGGGGTTGGACGGCATGGGGGTGACAGGAGCACATTTGGGTCTTAAAAAGGTCATTTCAGTCCCTACCTCTGATCACAGCCCTGTCCCTAAGCACAACCTGAATTGCAACCTCCTCTCCATTCCTCACCCAATCCAGAACCTTCTGGAATCTTCTCTCCATCTCAGAATCCCAGCCCTCTTTGACGTTAACTTGGCCCCGGGCAAGTGTGACCTTCCCTCAATGGTGACAGAAGTGTGATACCTCAGAGGGAACCTGGGCTGGAGCTTCTTGGTTGGTGGGAGCTGCTCCTGGGAGGCAGAAGCAAAGAGGGCAAGTCCAAGCCGAGTGGGTGGGAATGGGACTCTCCCCTCACTGTCCCTGAGAGAAGACCTCCCACTCTCTCTCTTAATCTACCCCCAGTCCCGACACCTTCCTAAAGTCAGCTCTACCCTGGGGCCTTGGCCAGTCCTCGTGGCTCCTGGAAACGAGCCCCCAATCCCAACTCCCTTCCTGCTCCAGATTCTCCGCAGAGTGTAATGTCCAAACTGATAACAGAAAGATCATTTCCTTCTCTCCCTGCAAAGCTTCCCCAGAGCTTACTGCTCTGTGAGGATTTCATTTGTTCTCCGCATCTGCAGGGCCTAGAACAGTGCCTGAAACAGGTGTGCTCCCCGGACACCTCCTGAGGGGATGAAGGCCGGAAGGAATGAATGATTTGGTTCCGGACAAACCCAGTTCTATTAGAGCCCAACCTTGACCCCATCCTCTTCCTCGCTTCGTTGCTTTTTGGGGGTGGGGTGGGGCGGGGCGAGTACTTTGTGAACTTGAGGGATAGCATAGAACAAAATGCATCAGTTCCCTTCTGTACCACCCAGATCAAGACACAGAAGGTTCCAGCTCTCCACGTGGCTCCCCCCTCACAGGTGCTCTCAGCCGCCATCGCCGAGCTTTCCTAGGAACTGCCTGGTTTCGTCTGTTCTCGAACTTCCAATCGATGGAACGATAGAGCGTGCACTTTTTGCCTTCCGGCTTCTTTCATTCGTCTATATCGTCCACATCGCGGTTTGAGGTTTTTTTTTGTTTTGTTTTGTTTGTTTTTTTAATTGCTGGGTAGAATTCTGTTAGGACTATACCACAAAGTTCACGTCCACCCCGTGGCTTATTTCTTGTGTCCCCAGCTTCACTGCAGGTGTCATCCACTCTCGTACGCACCCTGTCCCTCGGCTCGGGGGACCCAGGCCTTGCAGGAGGCAACAGACACCCTCTCTCCCTCCCGGATCCCCTCTCCCTGGAGCCTCTCTGCGGCATCCACTGCTCTTCCCCTCAAGGGCTCTGGGCTCTGGGGCAGGAGGATGGACCAGCCTTCCCACAGCGGCCACTGCCTGTCCCATTGCCTGGAGAGGAATGGCCCATGGTCCGGCAGCGGGCCATGAGGACAGAGAGTTCCTGCTGTGCCCGTCTCCCTGGGCCGCCCCCACTGTGGGGGGGTGACCCGCTGCCCCTGGATGGGCTCAGCAGGGGTGCCCAGTGCTGTTGCCCATGGGGGCGGGCAGAAGGAAGGCGCTTATTAGGCCGATAATGATCTGGGAGCCCCGCCCAGCCCTGTCCCCCCACTTCCCTGGGGCCCGGGCTCAGGCTGGACTGGCTCCCCCACCCTGCAGCCTCCTTCATCCGAGGCTTGTTCCATCCACCCTCTCAGAAGCCAGCCCAGCATCCTGTCTGCCTGTCCTCCCTGCCGGCTGCTGGAGGGCTGGCCGTCCAGACACCGGCTCGCCCGCGGGCCCGACTTCACCCCGCCCCAGCCTGCCTGGCTCCCCGCCCGGCCGCCAAGGGCAGCACCTCTCCAGGCTCCCGGCTGCCCCTGGGCCAGACGTCCCTGCCTCAACTCTCCCTCTCGGGAGGCTGGCCCTGTCCACGTCTCCCTGCGTCTGGCTTCTCCTGCCTGGCCTGGGCCCCCGCTGTGTGGCCCCCCTCAGTGTCTGCACTTGAGCCCTCCCTCCTGCTTCCTCAAGAGCAGCCATGGCCGCCTACAAAGTCAAGGTGGCCACGGGTACCGACCTCTTGTCGGGAACGATGGACTCCATCTCGCTGACCATCGTGGGGACCCGAGGAGAGAGCCATAAGCAGCTGCTGAACCATTTCGGGAGAGACTTCGCGACTGGGGCGGTGAGTGAGTGCGTGTGTGGGGGGTGTGCATGTGCATGTGTGTGTGTACACATGAGTGTGCTCTGCGTGTATGTGGTCTGTGTGTGTACATGTGAATGTGTGGTGTGTGTGGCATGTGAGTGATGTGTGTGCTGCGTGAATGTGCGGCATGTGAGTACTTGTGGTTATGTATGTGTGTGTATGGAGTATACGTGCGTGTGTGGTGAAGTGAATATGTGTGTGGTGTATGAGTGTGTGTGCTGTGTGGTGTGTGAGTGTGTGCCATGTGAGAGTGTGTGTGCTGTGTGTGTGAGTGTTATGCGTGTGCTGTGTGAGTGTGTGGAATGTCAAAGTGAGGTATGTGTGTGTGTGGAGTGTGAGTGAGTGTGTGTGGAGTGTGAGTGTGTACCATGTGAGTGTGTGGAGGATGAGTGTGGTATGTGTGTGTGGTGTGTGAAAATGTGTGTGTGGAGCGTGAGTGTGTGGAGTATGAATTGGTGTGTAAGTGTGTGGTGTATG
>NW_019154166.1:2580078-2687260 GCF_002288905.1 Enhydra lutris kenyoni | reverse complement strand
GTGTGTGGAGTGTGAGTGTGGTGTGTGTGTGGACTGTGTGTGGGGTGAGTGTAGTGAGTGTGTGGAGTGTGAGAATGTGTGTGCGTGTGTGTGTGTGTGTCCAGGGAGCACGAGGACGGCTGCAGGTGTGCGCGCGGGAGGAAGACAGGGGCGGGGAGCGCCAGGGCACTCTGGGGGAGCCCTGAAAGCAGGGGGGCTCCAAGGGCAGCTTTGGATGCCCTCCCCACAGACCTGGCTCCCAGGAGTCCCTGGGTCCCTGCTTTCCGGCCACCCTGCCTCATCCCTGCTCTGTCACCACTAACCCCTCTGTGCTCATGTCTCATCTCTCCCTGCCCTCTCTCCCCTCCTCTCTCTTCCTCACCCACATCCCTCATATCTCAGCCTCTCCCTCCCTTTCTTGCCCTTGGCCTCTCCCGCTCCCTGGTCTCTCTCCATTTCCTCATCCCTCCCCACAGCCTCTCCCCCTCCCTCATTCCTGCCCATGGCCTCTCCCCCTCCCCCATCCCTCCCCATTTCCTCTCTCCCTCCCTCATCTCTCCCCATATCCTTTCACCCTCCCTCATTCCTGACCATGGCCTCTCCCTTTCCCTCATCCCATCCTTACTCTTCCCAAGTTCAGTTGCATCATAAATGGCTTAAGAGCACATTGGATTATCTGCGATTTTAAAATGGCATCTGACCAGCCTGTCCAGTGGGGCCTGCCTTCTCCATGTTGGAAGGCGCCCTTTGCTGGTCCCTCAGCCCTAATTCTGGGTCCGGTCCGGCCATCTGCTGCTGTGTGAAATTAGCAGGTCACTCTGACTGTATGGCCACGTCTGCATCTCCACGTCTTCACTGATAAGTAGGAGAAGGCGAGGCTGGCTGCACCACCTCTGCCCACTCTAAGATGGCAGGAGGTCTGGGGGAGCCCTGGACTCCACTTGGACCCCTTTGTAGACCAACCCCTGGGGGGCTGCATGATTCCCGCAGCCTCAGAAGAGGGGGCGGGTGGCTGGGAATGGAGGCGGAGGGACTGGTGTGTTGCAGCCTTGGGTGGAGGGGCCCAGCAGGTGACAGCCTAGTGGGAGTGGGGGAGGGGAGCCCCACAATCAGGTCGCCCCCCTGCCCAGGGAGGTGAACATCAACCCCAGTGCAGGAGCAGAGCCTGGCTGAGGGGCTGGGCGGCGGGGGCGGGGGGGTGCCTGCCACTCACCTAGCCCCGTGCCCGGCCCAGGTGGACGAGTACACGGTCTGCTGCAAGCAGGACCTGGGGGAGCTCATCATTATCCGCCTGCATAAGGAGCGCTACTCCTTCCTCCCCAAGAACTCCTGGTATTGCAACTACGTGCAGATCGAAGCCCCCAACGGCCGCGTCTACCACTTCCCCGCCTACCAGTGGATGGACGGCTATGAGACCCTGGCCCTCAGGGAGGCGACAGGTGAGCCCTCAGCACCCCACCCCTGCCACCAGGCCCCTGGCTCCCTCCTGGCCGTCACCTGCTGGGCCCGTCTTCACCCGCCGCCCTCACGTAGCACCCTCAGTCCCTGGTGCTCCAGGGCCCAGCTCGGGGCTGCACCCTGCGGGGACACAAATAGGGGGGCTCTGGGCCACCCTCAGGGTCTCAGGATCCTGGGTCTTAGCCGAAGGCAAGTGTGCTCTCCGCTAGCTCCCCTGCGGTCCTGCTCCTGACTCCCACGGGACGCAGCAGGATGCCTTACCACTGTCCCATCTGCTGCCTGTTCCCTTACGAAGCCCTGGGAGTTCAACAGAGCCAGCGGGGTCTCCAGCGGGGCACGGGATGTTCTATTGGAACATCCCAAGGCCTCCCTCCCTGCCACTCCAACGGACGCCTTACTTCTCCCCCAGGACTCACTGCTGCTCCCAAAGGGCCCCTTCATCCAGTAACCCGGGGGAGGGCCTGTTAATGCTAGACTGGCGGGGTGTTCTCTAGTGCCCGGTCAAGGCTGAGGCTGTATTCCCAGACACTCGCTTGCTCCCCTGGAAGAGGGACAGGGAGTCCCAGCTCCTCGTGCCCACCCCGGTCTGGTGGGCTTGGCTCAGCTTCCTAGGACGTGGCTGCTACATGGGGACTGCAAGCTTGTCCTCTTAGGTTCCCTTGGCTCCGCCCCTCAAGGTGCACAGGACCGGAGGGGGCTTGGAGTTCCAGCCGGCAGCTGACACCCCGCCCCCTGCACCTCTCATTTCCCTGGGAGCAGGGAGACAGGGCCTGAGCTGGGGAAAGAGGCAGAGGCAGAGGGAGGCAGGCCTGGGGGAGGGTGAGGAGACCCAAGGGGAGAGCTCCCCCAACTCCCAGCCCGGGCGGGGGGGGGGGGGAGGGGTAATGGAGGATCTTCCAGCGGTGGCCCAGTGGCCAGGAAGCAGGGGCAGGGCAGGACGAGGCCTGGTGCCGTGCAGGAATGGTGCTGGGTGGAGCGGCCGCTTACAACAGCAGCACAGAAAGCTTTCATCACGGCCCAGCCCTGGAAGAGTCCGGCCCCCACCCAGGGGTTGAAGCCCAGCTGGGTCCCGGGGTTGCACAACTCCAGGGGGCACTGTTCACCAGGGACACAACATGAGGTGCGGCAGATGGAGGAAGGAGAGGTGGCAAAGGGGGCCTCGAGGGAAGGTGACAGGGCTGCGGCGATAGGCACATGGCAGCCGGGGCTGCCAGCCAGGACGCTGGACAGAGACAGGCCTGGGTGTCCATCTCAGCGCCACCACTTACTCGCTGGATTCTAAGCCTCAGTGTTCTCCCCTGGAAAATGGGTCTAACCGCAGAGCCTACTTCATAGGGCTGATGCAAGAATCCAGGGACATAGCCTCTAAAAGGAATTTTAAAAGGCTTAACAACTCTTGGTGTGGCTCGTGGCTAGGGGGGCGTGTGAGTGGTCCCAAGCAGGCTGCCTTGGTTCAAATCCCAGCTCACGCTTTCTCTCTGTGTAACATTGCTTGTTTTCTCCTTGTAAAACGAGCACAACGGTATGGTCCCTTAGCTGAAACTTTTGGGGGTAGGGTGGTCTTGAAATTCAGATCTGGGGCACCTGGGTGGCTCAGTTGGTTGAGTGCCCGACTCGGTTTCAGCTCAGGTCATGATGTTGAGGTCCTGGGGTGGAGCCCCAGGTCAGGCTCTCTGCTGAGCTGGAAGTCTGCTTGAGATTCTCCCCCTCCTTCTGCCCCTCCCTCCACGCACACACTCTCTCATAAATAAATCTTAAAAGAAATAAATTCAGATCTCATTTAGAATAGGTATGTATATATACATCTATATCTATATTTTCCCATTTACACAGTCTATACATTAAATAATATATCCACCAGGGCACCCCCTTGCCAAATATTCTAATATTTCTGCAGAAAAAAAACAACACACCGATAGTTATGCCAAGTGAGTTCAGTAAAGACTGTATAGCTTCCGCTAAATTCAGAGCAGGTTTTGCGGACCAAGGAATTTGTGCTCAACTTGTGAAAAAGACAAGGTTGGTGTCTATCGTATTTTGGGTTTTGGAATTGTGGAGACAGGATTGCAGGTCTGTGACAGTCACCTGCTGGTTAGGTTGTTCCTGTGTGGATCGTTATTAATATAAGTAGACTCAGGATGCCTGGCTGGCTCTGACGTGAAGCCTCTGCCTTCAGCTCAGGTCATGATATCAGGGTCCTAGGATAGAGCTCCGAGTCAGCTCCCTGATCAGTGGGGAGCCTGCTTCTCCCTCTCCGTCTGTGCTCTCTGTCAAATGAATAAATAAAATCTAAACATGTATATTTATATATGTAGGAGAGCGTGTTTGGAAAGTGTCTAGTGCCTAGTAAGGGCTACGTGACTGACCTTCACTAATGTTTTAGGGGTCCAGAAGAGGGACTCCCTCCCGGCAGCAAGCCAGGCTCCAGGGGCAGAGCTAGGGAGAGGAGGGTGGTCCCTGACCCCTCTTTCTGAGTTTTTGGGAGGACATAGCCCTCCTCCCTCCCCAGCCCAGGGTAAGCCTTCCCAGTCCTTGTCTGTGGGCCGGCAGAGCCAGTCTAGAGGGCAGGAGCTGAATTCTGATCCTCGCTAAGTGGTCCGGGGCTGACAAGGCCAAGGTCAGACCTTGAACCTCCTCTGTGGTCTCCTTGCAGGAAAGACAAGAGCAGAGGACACGCTCCCGATCCTTCTGGAGCATCGACAGGAGGAGATCAGAGCCAAGCAGGACTTCTACCAGTGAGCGGAGGGCTGCAGGGTCTGCGGGGGACCAGGGGGCCGTGATGGCTTGGCCTTCCGTCCCTGCGTTGGCTGTGGGCACCAGGCCTCACCGACTCCCTTTTCTTTGCAGCTGGAGGGTCTTTGTTCCGGGCCTGCCCAACTACGTGCATATCCCCAGTTACCGCCCTCCTGTCCGGAGAAACCCCAACCGCCCCGAGTGAGGACCTGAGGCTGCCCTGGGGCCCCTCCCATGGTTGACCCCTGGGCTCTGCCCGCTCCCTGCGCTGCCCCGGACCCCGGGTGCCCCGCCCCAGCCCTGCACTCCTTCCTACAGGTGGAATGGTTATATCCCTGGCTTCCCGATTCTCATCAACATTAAGGCCACCAAGTTCCTGAACTCAAACCTCCGCTTCTCCTTCGTCAAGACGGCCTCCTTCTTCTTCCGCCTGGGGCCCACGTGAGTGTGCGCGGGTGGAGGGGGGCGCCCCTGTCCCTGCTCCACGCGCCTCGGCCTCCGCCGCAGCCCCAGAGCTCGCAATGGCCTAGGGAGCCTGGGACCCCCCAGACCCCTGGACGCAGGGAGGGCTGCCTGTGTGAGCGCCTCCCCCTCGAACCGGGTCCCCTAGGGCGCTGGGCTTCAAACTCCGCGGCCTGGTGGACTGCAAGCAATCGTGGAAGAGGTTGAAGGACATCAAGAAAATCTTCCCCGCCAACAAGTCTTTCATCTCCGGTATGGGGTGGGGGGAGGCGAGCCCGGGGGAGCCTGCGGTGTCCGGCGGGGGGAGCTGCGGGCGCGGGCCGGAGGCGGGACGCTCCATCGGGGCCGCGGTATGGGAGGCGCAGCCAGCCCCAGGCCCGAATGACCGGCTGGGCGGGCGCGCCCTCTGGCGGCTTCGTGGAGAATGCCGCCCCGGGCGCCGCGGGCTGCTCGAGGGGAGGCTGGGGCGGGGGGCTGGGGGCGGGGCGGGGGCTTCTCGGGTGTCCGTGGTCTTCCTCTGTCTCGGGTCTCAGGGACACCCGGCCACGTCATGACGTCCTCACGATCCCCCACCCAGAGTACGTGGCCGCGCACTGGACAGAGGACAGCTTCTTCGGGTATCAGTACCTCAACGGCGTCAACCCAGGCCTGCTACGCCGCTGCACTCAGATCCCGGACAAGTTCCCCGTCACAGATGACATGGTGGCCCCGTTCCTGGGCGAGGGAACGTGCCTGCAAGCGGAGCTGGAGGTGAGGCCCGATCCGCTGGAGATCCCTGGCCTCCCAGACTCCCTCCGTCCCCGGGCGTCCCCGTCTCTCCAGTCCCACCCCGCTGTCCCCAGAGTCCCACCAGCCGCTGTATTCCCCGCTCGGGTCCTTAGCCAATCGCTGCACCTGGGGGGCCTGGGCACTCTGCACCCAAGGCGGGGCTCGCAGGTGCCCCCTGCTGGTGCCTACCTGCCCCCCCCCCCCCCCCCCCCCCCCCCCCCCCCCCCCCCGCCATTGCGGCTCCCTTGCAGAAGGGGAACATTTACCTGGCCGACTACCGCATCTTGGAAGGCATCCCCACCATTGAGCTCAACGGAAGGAAGCAGCATCACTGCGCGCCCCTCTGCCTGCTGCACTTCGGCTCGGAGGGGAACATGATGCCCATCGCCATCCAGGTGCCTGGGGTGCAGGCCTGGGGCCCTTGAGCATGTTGCCAATGCGAGCGCCTGTGTGTGCCCATGCGTGTGTGCGTGCGTGCACACGTGGGCAGGTGCCCATTTACATAAGTGTGCGATCCCTGTGTGTGCATCTGAGAACACACGTATGTTTATACATGTTCCTATCTGTATGTGTGGCCCCATGTATAAGCCTCGGGCTGAGTCCCTTCTTGTCCCTACGTGCATACAACTTCGTCCTGCCCCTGTCCACCTGTCTGCCCATGAGTGAACTTGGGTCTCTGGTGCTGTCCTTGGTGCATGCAGGGGTGTGTAGAGTGTGCCTACTCTGTGCATACATGTGCAGAGCTGACAAGATGGGAATATGCTTGGTTGCTTGAGCTTGTCTCTTTGGGTCCGTTCCCTCATTTATTTGTTAAGCCAACACCTGCTGTGTTCCAGACCTCTGCTGGAAATACTGAGCTAATCAGACTTAGCCACTGCCTTGAGAGTGGCCTGGCAGGAAAGGGGATTGAGGTGCTATGTTCCCAGAGGTCTCCACCAGCGTCATGTCCAAATTAGAAAAAGGCATCTCTTGCGCGGGGGGAGGGGGGACAAGCCAAGCCCCAATGCTCCTGGCTCATTAGTGGAACAGCGTAGCCAGGATTTCAGTTACTCTCTTTGCCCCAGAGGGCTGGTACCCTTGTGCAGTGCACAACTTGTACAGCTGAATAGGGCAGCTGTGGGGTTGAAATAAGGAAAACTTCTCAGAAGAGGCAACTTGCAAGCTGCTTCTTGAATGAATGGGAGCTGCCAGGTAGAGAGAGGGAGGGGGAAAGGGACTACAGGCAGAGGGGACAGCAAGAGCAAATGTGAGGAGGGAGGAAGGGCCCTGGTGTGTTCAGACTCTTCTCTGCCTCCTTCCTGCAGTGGGGGCTGTGTCTGTGTGTGTTTGTGTGTGTGTGTGTGCCCTCACCTAACTCTCCCTCCTTCCCTATCCCTAGCTCAGCCAGACCCCGGGGCCCGATTGTCCCATCTTCCTGCCCAGTGACTCTGAGTGGGACTGGTTGCTGGCCAAGACATGGGTGCGCTACGCGGAGTTCTATTGCCACGAGGCCATCTCCCACCTACTGGAGACACACCTCATCGCAGAGGCCTTCTGTCTGGCCATGATAAGGCAGCTACCCATGTGCCACCCCCTCTACAAGGTACTGGCTGGGCCCCAGGCCCCCCTAGAAAGGCACCTGGCTCTCTCAGAGCTCAGGGGGTACCCCTGGTAGACTTGGGGAGGCAGCTGGGCACCCACAAGAGAGGGTTTGGGGTGGGAACTTCCCAAAGTGATAGGGTCTTGATGCTGTACAAGAGGGGGGATGATGCTGAGGTCCTTTGGGGCTGACTGTGGTCCTCTCTCCTTGCTCCCTCTTGCAGCTGCTGGTCCCCCATACCCGGTACACCATCCAGATCAACAGCATCGGGCGGGCCCTCCTCCTCAACGAGGGGGGGCTGTCTGCCAGGGTAAGACTTCTGCCCGCACCCCAGCAAGACCTTTGTTGCCATTCTGGGCGTTGCCATTAGACTTAAAGCAAGATTTCCCACTTGCCTTCAGATCACAAGGGGAACGGTGGGTGGGGACCGGGGTATGTGGGTGCTGTGCCCACAAGGGTGCAGAGTGGTGCTGGCCAGGAGCATGGGAGTTCATGGGGCCGGCTGTGGGAGCATGTAGTGGGCTCTGTGCGAGGCAGGTGTGATCCTCAGAGTGGGGACCCTGCCAGGACCCCACTGGCCTCAGCGGCTGCTTCTTCCCACCCAGGGCATGTCTCTGGGCCTGGAAGGCTTTGCTGAGGTCATGGTGCGGGCTCTGTCAGAGACAACCTATGACAGCCTCTACCTCCCCAATGACTTCGTGGAGCGCGGGGTCCAGGACCTGCCGGGGTATTACTACCGCGATGACTCCCTGGCCGTGTGGGATGCACTGGAGAGGTGAGGCCGGGCTGACAGGTTGTGGCGTGCAGGGTGGACGGCCTGGGGGGTGGGAGCAGGCACGGGAAAGCTTTGAGGACCGGACCCTGGCTTGGGGCTGAGGCCACCTCCGCGCCCCACAGGAGGTGCCCAATTGCAGGGAGGGGGAGGTCTGGAGCGGCTGAGTCTGGGCCATCCTGGGGCGGAAGGCGGGGGAAAGCGCTGCGGGGGGAGGTGAGGATCCAAACTGAGGCCTGTCCCCTGGTCAGGTACGTGACAGAGATCATCACCTACTATTACCCGTGTGACGCGGCTGTGGCGGGTGACCCGGAATTGCAGTCCTGGGTGCAGGAGATATTTAAGGAGTGCCTCCTAGGGCGTGAGAGCTCAGGTATGGGCCTGGGCGCTGGGCACCTGCACGGACCTGGGAGTAAGGGGTGGGCCCTTCCAGCTGGTGGTGGAACATGTCTTGCTGGGGGCCGAGGGAGCCAAATCTTGGAGAGGCAAATCCTCAGGGAAGGAAACAGGGCTGCCAATTGGCCCCTGTGGGAGCTCAGGGGCTGTGGGGCAGGGTCATCTCTGGGGATCTTGGGGGGTCCCAGTTCCCCACGCTGGAAACAAACCTTCGTGGGGCGAGAAATGGGGTGTGAGCTCAAACTGAAAACGGTAGAGTGTGCTGGCAACCGGGGAGCTGGTGGTTTCTAGGATGGCTGCCGAGCATCCTAAGGTCATGCTGCTTGGGCACCACTCAGCAAATATTTAGTGAGCATCTATGATGTGATAAACGCTGGGTACTGGGAGGCAAAGGGAATGAGACAGGAGAAGGGGTCTGCCCTCAAGTCTCAGGGCTGGTCCTCTCAGTAGACGGGCAATCATGCTGTCTTAGGACTGCTGTAGTCCGGGGCGGGGGGTGGATGGGTGGGGTAGGGGTGCACTAGGAGCCCTGGGGAGGCACCTAACCCAGCTGGAGGAGGGTGGTGGGTGGAGAGCGGAGGGTAGCAGCATGCTAAGATCTAGCTGAGATCTAACATCCGGGCTAACATCTGGCTAGGAGCTGCAGGGTGGGGAGGTTAGCCAGCAGGTGTTAGAGGTGGGGTTGAAGAGCTCTGATGGGAAGCCAGAGCGGGCAGAGGGAGCTGCGGTTGCTGCCTGGGAGGTCCCTGCATCTGAGCTGAGGCTGGAAGTTGGCCAGACTCTATGGGGCTAAGCTAAGGCTGAAGGCAAGAGCAGGGCAGGTGGCAGGCCTGGTGAGGGAGGCTGGAATTACCCTGACCACCAGAGGGCGCCGTCGAGGAGGTCCACAAGGAAAGCAGATTTGTACCTGAGACTGTCATGTTGCTGGGGAGTCAGGAGACAGTTCCCGAAACTGCTGTGGTGTCCAGAGCGGGGTGACAGGGGCCTGGCCAGGGGGCAGTTGTGGCAAGGCAGAGAATTCCGGAGCTGCAGGGAGCGAGAAATGACAGGATTTGGTGACTGGTTGGGGTTTCGTGGTGGGCTTGGAGGGAGGGGCCAAGGACCACTGCCAGGTTTGGGGCTGTCGGAACTGGGTGGAACTGGGTGGATGGTGTGTGTCATGCTGTGAGCTGGGGGCCCGGAAGGACGAGCTTGGGGAGGATGACAATGGGTCCGGTTTGACTGTGTTAGGCTTCTGGAACCTGGGGACAATGGGAAGGAGAATCGAGCAGCTTGGTTAAGTGTGGGACCAAGAAATCCACCTGGCATGAGTGCAGAGACTCGAAAGAATGTGTGTGTGTGTGTGTGTGTGTGTGTGTGTGCACGCACGCACGTGCGTGTGTGCAGTGTGGGTGTGGATGAGGGACTGTGCTGGCTCAGGGCAAGAAAGCTGGGATTCCCCCAAAGCCTTGTACGCCCGCCCCCGAGTCCTGGGACCAGAAAGCCCCCACTAAGGGAGCGGCAGTAAAGATCCCAGGGCCCCACCTCCACCTCAGGCAGCTCTGGAGGACATGGCCAAGGCCATTTGGGTCCACCTCCCAAGACTTGTGGGCTGGATGGGATGGGGTAGGGGGGTGGGACGCTGGAGGGTGGGGCGTTGTGGTCACAGGAGGGCCAAGCAGGCAGAATGAGCTCAGGACCCCGAAAAGGCAGCTAGGAGCGTTGGCTGGACACGGTGCAGGGAACGGGTGGGGGTGTCCCGGCTCGTGGGCGCCCTCTGCCGGCCTCCAGGACAGGGGCGGGACCGACGCTGCCAGGCCTTTCCCCGCCCCCCAGGCTTCCCTCAGTGCCTGCGCACGGTGCCAGAGCTGATCAGATACGTCACCATAGTCATCTACACCTGCTCGGCCAAGCACGCCGCTGTCAACACAGGGCAGGTACCGGTCCTCGCCAGCCCCAGCTCCAGCCCGCGAACCCAGCCTCTGCCATCAGCCCTACTCAGGCCTCCGCCCAGCTCCCAGCTTCAGTCCCTAGCTCAGTTCAGACCCCAGAGTCCCGAGGGTGCTGTCTGACCCAGAACCCTACCCCCTTTGCCATCCCCCCTCGCCCCCGTCCAGCTGGAGTACACCGCCTGGATGCCCAACTTCCCATCGTCCATGAGGAACCCACCAATGCAGGCCAAGGGGCTGACCACTCTGGAGACATTCATGGACACGTTGCCCGACGTGAAAACCACGTGCATCACCCTGTTGGTGCTCTGGACACTCAGTCGGGAGCCCGACGACAAGGTGCCCCGGGGGCCTCGGGGTGCAGGAGGGGGTGGGGTTACTCTGAGCACCGGCAGGGAGAGGGCTAGGGGCGGGGGGCGCCTGAGCACAGGCGAGGGGGTGTCCAGCCCGGGAGGCAGGGGGAGAGCGGCGGCGGCGGCAGGGGCGAGGTGGAGGGGCCCGGGCTGGTGGGCGGCAGCTGCCCGGTTGTGTGCCCGCAGCGGCCTCTGGGCCACTTCCCCGACATCCACTTCGTGGAGGATGCCCCGCGGAGGAGCATGGAGACCCTGCGGTGCCGCCTGGCCCAGATCTCGCACAATATCCGTCAGCGCAACAAGGGGCTCCCCATCCCCTACTACTACCTGGACCCGGTGCTGATAGAGAACAGCATTTCCATCTAGGACCGCTCCCCTGCCTCGCCCCTCCTGCCTGCGCCTGTTTTCAGAAAAAAAAAAAAAAATCACTTGGCACAGCGCTGAGTCTGTCCATGTGCCGGGCCATTTACCGGGGGCGAGTGGAGGGGTGCCGGCTGGGACGATGCTGATCACCACTGCGGGGTCCAAGTAGGCTCAGGGCCCCAGCGCCAGTCCCTGGTCTGCCCCGATGTCCCGTGAGATCCAGCCCAGGATGCTCTGGAAGGCAGGGATACCCCGACCCCTGGCTCGCCCTGAAGTTCTGGGAGATGGCAAGGTGCTCCTGGGGATGGCAGGAGAGAAGCCTGGGACACTGCACCCCACCACCCTGGGCCTTGTCTTTCAACCCCAAGCGATTCTGGTTCATCTTAAGTGCCCCGGCCTCGGGGCTCAGACCTCCCAGGACCCCAGCCCACCAGAAAATCTACCCACGGACCAGCATCACCTGAGCCCTGCCCACCTAGGCACCCAGACCACCCAAGACCAGTCCAACTTGAAACATAAACTACCCATCTACTCAGACAAAAGACCATCCTGAGCCCAGCCTACCAGGAACCTAGACCACCCAAGCCATGCTCACTTTGAAACCCAGCCATCCCTAAGCTACTACGAACCCGTAATATCCTACTAGGAACCCGTAACACCCTACACCACAGCCCATCACCAAAGCCTACATCCCTCCAGGCTCAGCACACACAGGAGCCCAGCCTGCTAAGTGCACCCTCCAAGTAACCCGTCCCCAGGATCCCTTCCTCACCCCTACCCACTCTTCTCGAACCTGAGAATCACCCCCTTTCGGCACCCCCTGGGCCTTACTTATGGTTTCATCGCTGACTCCCCGGAGCTGCACAAGGGCTTGGCAGGTGGACTTGACCTCAGGGAGTGAGTCCACCGGGTCTGTCTGGCCTTTGGCGGTAGGTGGGGGGGGGCAAGGTTGGGGGCACCTGCATGGTGGTGGTGGGAATATTGGGCATCCCGGCACTGAATTCAAGTTGACCTCCCCTCCAAACTCCGTAAGCCCAGAGTTGCCAGTGCTCCCGTTAGCTCCTTTCCTCTGGTGACCCTGCTTATCCCCCCAGGTTTGGTGCTGGCTCGCCTGGCCACTGTCGGCGGCAGCATGTTGGGCCGAGCAGTCGACGATGACTGTGGGGAGACATTCAGTGAGCTCCCCAGGGCAGCAGAGACCCGTACATGGGGGTGGGGTGGAGAGAACAGAGCTGAAACCCAAGGGGGTTGGAGTCTAAACCTGGGGGTCTAGAGGGCAGGAGACGGGCGTGGCCACCTCACCCGAGCTCACACAGCTTAGAAAACCTTCCTGCAAGACTGCCCCGACCCAGGCCCGTGGTTCTGAGTCTTGGCTTACGACTCTGTCGTCCCGGTGAGAGAAAGATGCCGACAGTGTTGGACGCAAAGCTGGGGATCCAAGAGGACATGGTGACTAACAGCTGGGACCCTAAGGCGGAAGAGGCCACTGAGACCAGCTGCCCCAAGGGGACTCTGAAGCCAGAGAGGGAAAATGGCCAAACAGGCATTGCATGAACCACTGAGCTGACCTGCAGGCCTGGAGGTCTTCGTCTCCCCCCAGGGGTCCAAACCTAGGGTCTAGAGCTGCAGGTGGTTTGCAGATGTGCTTTGATTGACTGCCAAGGTTTCCTGTTTGCTCCTTTTTTGAGTTGAATCAATGGCCAGCACTTACATATTAGACAATGTCAGGTTTCTCTAGAAAAATCTGAAGGTCTGGCTATAGTCCTCACTGGGTCGCCATTTGTCCCCATCAGACAAGCACAAGTTCTCCACGGGCCATGGTTCTTTCCACCCTCGTCCCTTGCAAACACCGTGAGCATTGTCTTTCAGCTTCTGAGGCCAATCGAGCCACAGAGGCCAGGGCCCCTCTGTGTTCAGACTGTGGGATTGGATCCATCCACACCCCTGGTTCCCAAAGGGCAGAGCTGACTGGCCATGCTCGCTGTGGCATCCAGCCCCGGCCATAGTTAGGGCTCACGGAGGACACATGGACCCATTGTTCCCACTGTGGGCGTCCATGGGGGGGGCATCCCTGAGGATTCAAGGGGAGGTAGGGCATGAGCTGGGCTCAGAGGGGGCAGTGTTTGGCTAGTGAGAGAGGGCGAATCGGGGTGCCTGGCCTCCCCAGCCTCAGTCTCTGCTGAGGAGGAAGAATGGAGAAGAGGGAGGAGGAAGGTTCTGGAGGGGCTGAGATTCCCCAGTGCACATTGCATTCCATGTGCAAACGGGAGCCACATGAGGCCCGTGAGCAGGGCTGTCCTGAATCCTGGGGCCGAGGAAGATCGTATTGCAGGTTAACGGCAGAAGATGGGGACCCGCAGGGAGGCCGGACATCAGGAGTTCCTGCCACGGGGGTGGAGGCCAGAGGTACACCCTAAAGGGGTCTTCTGCAAGGGAGAGTCAGCAGGAAACCCTGGACACTTTCTCTATGGGGCGAATGCGCAGAAGGCACCTCCTATTGGCCTGAGGTTTGTTCTTGGGGATTTACATTTAATTCTAATAATAACCCATAAGATAGGAGCTCTTCTCATCCCTGTTTTCAGAGAAGAGACACAGAGAGGTTAGGTGACTTGCTCAAGGTCACACAGCGGGGAAAGAAGAGGAGGCAGGAAGGGCTGCAAAGTCACAGTGTGTTTGGGCAGAAGGGGTGGGAGAGTGGTGAGCAAGGTACAGAGATATAGATGGGGGGGAGACCGGGAACCCCCAGCCCCCCGGGGGAGCTTCACCTGTCTGTGGCCGCCCGGCTCCAGAGCACATTACCTGGGGAGTGGTAGTGGGCAAGGTCCTGAAATTCTGGGCCAGCCAGCTGGTGGGGCGGGAGGAGGGAGGGCAAGGTGGAAGCCTCTGGCCCTTTTTGGTGATCCGCGGCAGGCAGCCTGCCCGTCCTGTCCCAGCTGAGTTGATCAGCTGCTGAGCAGAGACACCCCCCGCCCCCACCCACTGCTCAGGGCCACAGCTCAGCAGCTCCAGGGCCCCGACTGGATGATGAGCTTTCGAGGTGCAAAGAGCCCAGTGCGGGCCTCAGCGTTGATGTCCGGGGGTAGTTGACACAAGGACAGAGCAGGGAGGGACAACCAGAGTCAGCGGTTAGATGAGACAACCTCACGGGCCCCAGTGGGTGGCCCCATGGGCAGCTACTGCGCATGGGGAGAAAAGAGGTCTCCATCGTAACGTGGATTCCAAGCAGATGAACCTGGAACAGTGAGTGTCGGACCCAGGTCTGGCCAGGAGCCAGTCACAGCTATGTCACTGGGAAGGATGGTGGCGCCCTCTGGGCCCCAGCGTCTGAGGGAGCTGGAATGGGAGGCAGTTCGTGGGGAGGGTAGGCATCAGGCGGAATCTGGGGCAGAAAGTGCAGCCTGTTACCCTGTCCACGGGGCCACATCTCATGGTCAACCTCCTTCCTAGCTGTGTCTCTTCGGGAAAGTTAACTAACCTCTCTGTACTCAGGTTCTTCAGCTATAATGTGAGGTTGGTGGGGGCACCTGGGGGGCTCAGTCTGTTAAGCATCTGCCTTTGGCTCAAGTCATGGGGTCCTGGGATCAAGCCCCAAGTAGGGCTCCCGGCTCAGCAGGGAATCTGCTTGTCCCTCTGCCGCTCCCCTTCCCCCTTGCTTGTGCACACGCTCGCTCTCTCTCTCTCAAATAAATACATAAATAAAATCTAAAAAAAAAATAAAGTGAAGTTGATGATAAGCATCTCTCCATCCTTGGTTGCTCTGAAAGATTAACTGAGTTCAACCTGGCCAGTGATGGAAGGGAGGTAGGAAGGCTCCCTGCTCTGATTACCTCTCGCACAGCAGGAAATGGCCCTTAAGGCCGCCTTGTTGGCTCATGGTGCAGGGCTGGGTCCAGGGCTCCTGGTACCAGCCCAAAGTCACCCCGCTCCCCGGTTGTGTGGGGCAGAGGCTGGAAGGGAGGGCGTGGAGATGCCTTCCAGAAGGTGTTCCGTGTTTAACTGTTGGGAACACGGTCGTGCGGTCCTAGGTGCGTGGTCTGATAGAGTTGATTTGGAAACCTGTGTCAGGGGGGTTTGTTCTCTGACACTGAGTATCACAACCTTCCCATCAAGATAGAGATGGAAAAGGACTAGACAACAGCAACAACAAAACTAGGAAGAAAACCAAAGCAGGGTGCTCGCTTCGGCAGCACATATACTAAAATTGGAACGAAAACCAAAGCAGGGAGGGGCCAATTGGGTTAGATGTGGTGTGGTGATTGGCACTTGGAACAGTAGCATGGGGGGGGGTTGATAAACCTTGCAGTCATCTCCAGGGGAGGCTGTCCCTCCCTGCACGCCCAGCCTTCCCAGGGCCCCGCCTTGCTGACCTGGATGGGAGGGGCAGCAGGGGTCCGTCGAACTGGACGGGGGTGGGTTGCTGCCAGGAACTGGGGCAATTCATTAATGATGCTGGGGCAGACCCCAAGAGGTTGGCATGGCACACCAGGTACAGAGGGTTGTCTAGAGGAGGAGAGGAGGAAGAAGGGGGGGCTGAGGGAGGGCACATCTCATCCCAGTCAGCCCACAGAGGGGAGAAAGAGCTGCTCCGGGGAGCCCCAGCAGACCCCCTGGAGGTAGGGCATCCTTAGTAACCATGACAACAGGCAGGGGCATGGGTCCTGGCAAAGGAGCAGGAGAGAGCACTCCCCGCTCACCCTGCTTGCTGTCCCAGAGCAGCACCGCTCTGTCCAGGGCTGAGCAGCAGGCACTGGCTCGGAAAGGCACTGAGCTAGCTGGGAAAGGAGGGGACGCAGGGCCGGGTGGAAGAGACAGGTTGGGGGTTGGGAGCCTGGGCTCCTGAAAGCACTGGGACGGGAGGGAAAGGAGGCAGGACCCCTGGGCCCCTCACCTCCAGCTCAGCCTGCGGACCGGCCTCTGGGTCTGGTCCAGCCCAGGGGTCCATACCTTCAGCGATGGGAAGTTCTTTGGGGCTCCACGATGGCGCTGGACCAGGATGGGGATGAGGCCATTCTGGAACTGGGAGGCAAAGAACGTATCCTCCGGTGACTGTTCAAATACATACTCTGCAGAGAGAGCTGGTGTGGGGAGGACCACCTTGGTGACCCAAGCCCCAGCCTCTCCCACTGCCCCGCTCTAGGGACCCAGATCTCCGGCTTCCCGCCTCAGTCACTCCCTGATTTTCCCCTTCTCCTACTCCGACTGGTTGGATGACTGGATTAGTAAGCGAGTTCTCAGAAGAAAGGGGGTTGGAGGCTTGGGTTCCTCCTGTGGAGCCACCGATCCCGCAGCCCTACTTATTCTGGGGTACATCTCAGGGGCTCCCCAATGTCATGTGGGCCAGGACATGAGCGGAATGTGAGAAAACCAGGATGAGGAATGGTGGATACCGCAGAGCCCAGTCTGCTAGCTCAAGCTTCCTGCACGGCTGCTCTCCCGCCGGCCCCCCAGGCCCCCCAGTTCCCGGTTAAGACTCACCCTGTGGCGGTCTCCTGTTCTCACCCTCCCCGACTCTCCAGGCTCACTGGCATGCTGTCCCAGGTCCTTGCGCACCTGCTGTCCCAGGATCCGGGAGCACCCCAGGAGACAGGAGGCCAGCAGGTGGTTCTGGGGAGACCCCGAGGCACCTGTCACTGCATGGGCACTCCCCTGCCCTGGGCTCCTGTTGTGGTGGCCTGGGCTGGCCGCCTCCTTGCCAGAAATGGGTGGGCTTTCAGCTCAGGACACTGCCTGTCCCCTCCTCCAAGGTGCCCCGGGAGAGAGCTGTCAGTGCCTCCTTCTCTGTGTCTCTGTCCTGTCCACTCCCAGCCCTGGAGACCAGTGTCTCTACCACTCTGAGTCACCCCGTGTCCTCTCTCTCCACTCCTGCGTCCCATCTCTTGCCTCGGTCCCCTCCTCAGCTCTCCCGCAGGTGGCAGGTGCAGGTCTGTGGGGCTGGGGGTGGGACCTGGTCTGCTCCGGGTCCTCCCAGGGGAGTGAGCAGAGGCTCCTGGGGGCACCACTCACACAAAGGAAGGGGGGGGCAGGGAGAGGACCTGGCAGGGTCCTGGCTCCAACCTGTCAAAACATAATTAAAAAAAAAAAACAAAAGAATTACGAAGACGATTCATAACTTTAGAATGAGCACAGGTCAAAGATTAAAATCAGCTGGGAAGGGTGGTGATGGCGGTTCCAAGATTGGTTCGTGCGCAGCGCGGTTAGAGCTAGTCACAGGCAAGCCTCGTTTACTCAAGTTTCAGTTTACTGTGCTTTGCAGATATTGGTTGGTTTTTGTTTGTTTTTGTTTTGTTTTGTTTGTTTTTTAACAAATTCAAGGTTTGTGGTGACTCACGGAGCAAGCCATGGGCCATCACTTTCCATCTCTATGTCACTTTGGTAATTCTGGCAATATTTCAGACTTTCTCATTCGCTGTCTCTGTCCTGGTGGTCTGTGGTCGGTGATCTCCGACAGTATTATTGGGATCGGTTTGGGGTGCGATGAACTGTGCTCATAGAAGACAGTGTTTGTGTTCTGAGTACCCAACCGACGGGCCATTCCCCAGTGTGTGTGTCTCTTTCTCGCTCCTCTGACCTCCTTGTTCCCTGAGATGCAGCAAAATTGAAATGAGGCTAATTAATAATGACCCCAGAGGGGCCTCTAAGTGTTCAAGGGAACCGAAGAGTCATGTGTCTCTCACTTGAAATCACAACCTGGAAATGGTTACGCTTAGTGAGGAAAGCGTGTTGAGAGCCGAGATCGGCCGAAAGCTTGGCCTCTTGTGCCAAAGCGAGCCAAGTCGTGAAGTTGTGAACGCAGAGGAAAGTTCTTGAAGGAAAGTACACTGCTACTCCGGTGAACACATGAATGGCAAGAAGAGAAATAGCCTTCTTCAGCGTGGAGCGTCTCCGTGGTCTGGACAGAAGGTCAAACCAGCCCCAACGTTCCCTTAAGCCAGAAGCCTAACCCAGAGGAACGCCCTAACGCTCTTCAATTCCATGAAGGCCGAGAGAGATGAGGAAGCCACAGAAGAAAGAGGTTGGTTCAGGAAGTCTAAGGAAAGAAGCCGTCTCCCTGAAGTGAAAGGGCAAGGTCAAGTAGCAAGCCCTGCAGCAGGTTCTCCAGATGACAGAGCTGAGCTAACAATGAAGGTGGCTACACTCGGCAACACATCTTCAGTGTGGGTGAATCTGCCCTCTAGTGGAAGAAGACGCCACCTGGAACTTTCATAGCTGGAGAGGAGGTCAATGCCTGGTTTCAAAGCTTCAAAGGACAGACAACGGACTCTCTGGCTAGGAGCTCATGCAGCTGGTGACTTTAAGTTGCAGCCAATGCTCCTTTACATTCCGAGAATCCCAGGGCCCTTCAGAATGATGCTAAGATCTGCTCTGCCCATGCTCTATCTGTGCACAAACAAAGCCTGCACGACAGCACATCTGTTTATGACCTAGTTTCCTGAATATTTTAAGCCGCTATGGAGACCCACTGCTCAGAAAAAAGGATTCTTTTCAAAATATGGCTGCTCATTGACCATGCACCCAGTCTTCCCAGAGCTCTGATGGAGATGGGCAGTGAGATCTGTGTTGTTTGCATTCCCACCTACACGACAGTCATCGGCACCCCATAGATCAAGGAGTCATTTTGACCTTCAAACTTCATTACTTAAGAAATCTATTTTGTAAGTCTCTAGCTGCCATAGACAAGATTCCTCTGATGGATCTGGGCAAGGTACATGGAAAACCTTCTGGAAAGGATTCTCCCTTCTACGTGCCATTAAGAACATTCATGATGCACGAGAAGAGGTCACAATATCGACACGAACAGGAGTTTGGAGGAAGTCTATTCCAGAGCTCAAGGATGACTCTGGGGGGTTCAAGTCTGGAATGGAGGCAGTCACTGCAGATGTGGTAGAAACAGCAGGAGACCTAGAATCAGAAGTGGAGCCAGGAGATGGGATTGAGTGGCTGCAATCTTCTAACACAGGAGGAATTGCTTTCTTTTCCTTTAAAAATTTTTTAAATTTAAATTCCAGTTCGTTAACATATAGTGTACTGTTAGTTTCATTTGTACTTCCAGACATCACCCAGTGCTCATCATGATGAAGGCGCGCCTTCCTCCCATCACCGATTCCCCCATCCCCCCAGCCCCATCACTCTGAGGACCGTCCGTTTGTTCTTGAGAGTTAAGGGTGTTTTTAGTTTGTCTCTCTCTCTCTTTTTTCCCCTTTTTGCTTGCTTGAGTGAAATCCTATGGTGTTTGTCTTCCTCTGACTCATTTCGCTTAGCATTATACTCTGTAGTTCCATCCATGTTGTTGCAAATGGCGAGATTTCATTCTTCTTTATGGCTGAGTCACATTCCATTGTATCTCTACGCCACATCCTCTAGCCATTCATCTGCCCGTGGATCCTCGGGCTGGTTCCATAGCTTGGCTCTTGTAGATCATGCTGCTATAAACATCAGGGGGCACGTATCCCTTTGAATTAGTATTTTTGTATTGCCGGGGTGATTACCTAGCAGCGTCATCATAGAGTAGCTCTTTTTTTAGCTTTTGGCAGACCCTCCATACTGTTTCCCACAGTGGCTGCCCTAGTTTAGAGGAGCTCCTTTTTATGGGTAAAGAAAGAAAGTAGCTTCTTTTTTTTTTTAAAAAGATTTTATTTATTTGTTTATTTGACAGAGAGAGAGACACACAGTGAGAGAGGGAACACAGCAGGGAGAGTGGGGGGGGGAGAAGCATGTTCCCCGCTGAGCAGGGAGCCTGATGTGGGGCTCCATCCCAGGACCCTGAGATCATGACCTGAGCCAAAGGCAGACACTTAATGACTGAGCCACCCAGACGCCCCAAGAAGGTGGTTTCTTGAGATGGAATCTATTCCTGGTGAAGATGCTGTGAAGACTGTTGAAGCAACAACAAAGGATGGAGAATATTCCATGAACTGACTTGATAAAGCAGCAGCAGGGTTTGAGAGGACGGACTCCGATTTTGAAAGAGGGTCTCCCGTGGGTCAGATGCTATCAAACAGCATCGCCTGCTACGGAGAAATCACTCATGAAAAGAAGAGTCACTCGATGCAGCCAATTTCACTGTTGTCTTATTTTAGGAAATTCCCATGGTCATCCCAGCCTTCAGCTCCCACCACCCTGAGTGGTCGGCAGCCGTCAACGCTGAGGCAAGACCCTCCAGCAACAAAAAGAGGAGGAATCCCTGAAAGCTCAGATGAGAGTTAGCCTTTTTTAACAATAAAGTGTTTTTAATATAAAGTATGTACACTTTTTTTTTTTTTGGATTTTATTTATTGGACAGAGAGAGAGGCAGGCAGAGGGAGGGGGAGAAGCAGACTCCCCACTGAGCAGGGATTCTGCATGTGGGACTCGATCCCAGGGCCCTGAGATCATGACCTGAGCAGAAGGCAGACGCTTAACCGACTGAGCCACCCAGGCAGCCCAAGACTCAGTACCTTCATGCAGGTTCGTTAGACATTGAGGTTTATTTTATGGACTGCTTTTTAAAAAAATTTCCTATTGTGTACCCTCTTTTCTGCTGGGTTATTAAGTGGTACAGTCCCTTCCTGTGTTTTAGATATTTACTACATCTGCACATAGTTACCCCTCTTGTGTCTCCGATTTCATGCTCGACAACACCTTGTCTCTCCATTGTCCCATTCACCCGTTCTGCACAAATGTCTTAGAGTTTTGCATCTTTTTTTTTAAGATTTTTTATTCATTCATTTGACAGACAGAGATCACAAATAGGCAGAGAGACAGGCGGGGGGGGGGGATGCAGGCTCCCCGCTGAGCAGAGAGCCCGATGCAGGGCTTGATCCCAGGACCCTGAAATCATGACCTGAACTGAAGGCAGAGGCTTAACCCACTGAGCCACCCAGGTGCCCCAGAGTTTTGCATCTTTGTTTCTACCCCTTTTGGTTCCCCCTACCCAGAACTTTTCTCCCCTCCTTCCCTGGTGACTCACTCCACCCAGTCCTGGAGCAGTGTGCAGAGAGTGGCAGGGATAAGTGGCACTTCTGCCCCACGTCTAGGACCCTGTGCCCTATACTCCCTTAATCCCTAACTGAAAGGCTAGAGTCAGGGTGGTTAAGAGGGAGCCACCCCTCCCCCTCTGTCCAGCAAGCCCAGTGAGGGCAGGGCTCTCCACAGCATGACTCTGGGGTCTGGATGCCCAATGCCTTATTGTTCATGAGAAAGTCCCCACCCTAGGCCAAGTGGACCACCACACTGAATTAGATCTCCCCTAGAGGTGAACGTTACCTGTAACAACCTTCTCTCTTACGGCTCATCAACCAAGAGTCCAAGGACTGGGGTGTGTGTGAGAGAG
Source organism: Enhydra lutris kenyoni (assembly GCF_002288905.1). NCBI lineage: Eukaryota > Metazoa > Chordata > Mammalia > Carnivora > Mustelidae > Enhydra > Enhydra lutris. The sequence continues at coordinate 2,666,160 of NW_019154166.1, read as the reverse complement.
ACAGACAGAGAGAAAGAGAGAGACAAAGAGAGTCAGGGGGGGTCACAAGCCTGGGCAGTGGAGGCGGTGGTGGCTTCTCCAAGGAGGATTGGAGACTGACTTCTTGGATTTTCCTTGCTGAGCTGCCTTGGTTTCTCCATTTTCTCCAGATGATAGTTGCTCCCAAAAGACATACATTGAAGCAAATACTGGTTTATTGACCAGAGCACGATTACCTTCCAACTCAGTAGTTCATCCATTCATCTGTCCATCTTTCTGTCCATCTGTCTGTCTGTGCACCTATCCACCTGTCCACCCGTCCATCCAACCATCCATCCATCCATCCATTCCTATGTCCATTCAGTCATTCTCCCTTTTATCCATCATCAGACAAACATTTGTTAGTTCTCTCTCGTCTTGTCAGCACAGTGCTGGGCATCAGGAATATAAACGAAGTGAGACCCAGTTCCTGCCTTCAAAAACTCACGGTCTAGTTGGAGAAACACACAGGTAACCGCAAGGGGGATGGAAGTGCTTGAGGAATCATTTGGGTATGACGTTCTCTGCTCAACCCCTACTTACGGAGCCCCTGCTATGTGCCAGGCACTGTGGTGGGCAGTTAGGGAGCCTGTCCTCATGAGCTTGCCGTTTAGTGATCAGGGAGTGGAGGTGGCTCATGTCTTCTTGAACATGTCTCCAAGGTAGCCTCAAGGGCGAGGGAAGGATGAGGGAGGCAGGTCAGCTCCTAACTGCTTCATGGTGGAAATGACATACTTTGCTTCTTCCTCGAGCCATTGGCTACCATTGGTCATCTGGTCCCAGCTGGAGCTATTTAGCAAGCACAAGCTCTCTGCCCCAGAAACTAATACTTTTTGCCACCCCAAGCCAAGTCAGATGGACCCTTCCTCATGGAATTTGCCTTTTGAGACAAAGAATTCAAAGACAAAAATGGTAGGAGCTTGGTCATTCCAACAGCGTGCCTAACGAGGCTGTGCATTGGGTCCTGTGACCAGAGCCTCCTTGGGTCCTTCCCAAGGACCCTGTTTAATGCTTTAAAAAAAAAATCCCTCAAGATATTCAGTTTATTTCCCATTTTTATGCTTTTATGACTTAAGTTATCAGGAATTGTCTTCTGTTGCTTGGAGCCCAAGAGTTTAAGAGTTCCGTGTCTCTGACTCATTTGTGGCCCCAAATCTCAGCCGAGAACAGGCATTTGGGGAGCTGCCCACCAGCAACTTCACCACGCATCGCTCTCTCAGGGGTCGTGTTTGTGCAGTGATCCGAATACATTTCGTGTTCTGTCCACACTGTTTTATAAAACTTAGCGAGCCACAAACACCAAAGCAGTGACATCTACAATCTGAGCCAGAGATGGTAACCGTTAGGTGAATTCCAAGGGAGCCATTTTGGTCTTAATGGACGGTTCTTGATTTGGGACAAGAAAAAAGAAGGACAGGAGGGACGACTGTGTATGCAGTGTTGGAATCCCATCACTGAGGACTGAATCCGGAAGGCGACCTATGATTATTATGGCTCTGCTGTTTTCTAATTCTCTGGAAATGGAGACTGCTTTATAAAATGCAACTTTTTGTCCAACTTCGGAGCAAATTTTTAGGAAAGCATACATGGGCACTGCCCAGACAGCTGCCCCCTTCCTTCTGCCCTGCTTCTGGTAGCCCCTTCTTAGTGGGCTGTTCATTGTATAGCTGGGACCATGGGTCACTATCAACCTCTCGGGCAATTTTTAGGCCGGTCAGGAGGGCTGCCCTGCATCATGCGACCATTAGGCCCACCCAGCTGTGGTCAGTGAGATCAGTGGGACCAGAGGATACCCCTCCCCCATCACAATGTAATGCAAACACGCAAGGCAACACAAAGTCATAAAAGCCTTTAAGGGAGCTGTGGGCGATCAAGCGCTTTGAAACTTGGAGTCTTCAAAAGGCACATGGCTGCTGTTCTCTGGGGTCTTTGGTTTCTCTGTTTTGTTTCTGCTGTTTTGTGGTGTGTAGGTGGAGTTCCATGTGGCTTGGTTGTCCCAGGAGAGGCATACAGGGGCTGGGTTTTATGGGGTCCAAGGTATGCCTCAGAGCACACCGTTCTCCGGGGGATTTAGATGGACACGCTGTTCTCGATGAGGGGAGGGTCCAGGTAAGTGTAGGGCAGCTCCAGCCCCTGGTTCCGGTCCCGGATCTCCCGCGAGATCTGGGCCAGGCGGTTCTGGAAGGTGGCGATGCTCCGCCGGGGGGCCTCCTCCGTGAAGTGCTCGTCGGGGTAGGTGCCCAGGGGCCGCTGGGAACCAACCACAAGGTCGAGTGTAGGGGCCGCTCAGCAGCTGGGACCCACCTTCGCTGCCCACCCCAGGGACTTGGCTGGAAGCAGCCTCCCTCCAACCCTCGTCCCTGCCCTGCCCCTGCTCTAGACACTGAGGGTCACTGCAGGCAGCTCTCGGGGACCAAAGCTCAAGTCGGAGTGTTCAAGGGGGCGTTCCCTACCCCCCCGCTCGATCACCTTGCAGCCAGGGGGACTTGATATCAAGTCATTTGATCATCTGACCATCCTTGTGAGAGGGCCAGCGTTCATGTGTCCCCTCGGGAAAGGTCAGTGGCGTGAAGGGACCCAGTGACTCGAAGGCAGTGCAGGGTATCCGGGCCAGAGAGGGGAAAGGACACCCCCTCACATACCCCAGAGCTGGCCTGGCCTGGCCCCCCAGCCCCACACTCACCCGGTCTCCAGGCTCCTGGCTCAGCAGCCAGAGGGCAATGATGATGTCAGACGTGGCACTGACTGGTGGGAGGGTAGCTAGAAACCCCTCTGGCCTTGTCTGGCCTTTGGAGGTGGGGGGTGGCAGCTGCATGGTGGGCGGCAGGTTGGGCATCCAAATACAGGAGTCAAACTGGGAGTGGAGAAGGCAACACTGAATCCCAGGAGCCCGGCCCTGCTCCGTCCCGCTGGCCCGGCACGGACCCTCCTCACCTGTCCGGCACTGACGGCGTAGTGCTTGGCCGAGCTGTTGAAGATCACCATGGTGACATACTGGACCAGGGCTTCCCGGGTCTCCAGCGCGGAGGGCACACCTGTGGGGGGAATGGGACTGGGCGTGCGGCCGCCAGGGTCCTCGTGACCCCGCTGCAGGGGACTGAGGGTGGGGCCCCGGGGCCGAGGTCCCGGTACCTGAGCTCTCCCTGCCCAGGAAGCCCTCCGAGAAGATCTCCCGCACCCAGGCCTGGAGTTCAGGGTCATCTTGCACGGCTGTGTCACTCGGGTAGTAGATGTGGATTATTTCGGAGACAAAGCTGCAAGTGCACTGGGGTCAGTCCCGACTTTTGCCCCGACCCTCTCCGAGGAGCAATGCGTCTCGGGGTCATTCACGTCCAGCCCTCCTCCTTGTCGGGGGCCTCCCTGGGCCCTCCCCACCCCCAGCTCGCTGAGGATGGCCCCTTCACCTCTCCACTGCCCCCCAGATCTTCAACCCGTCGTTGCGGTAGTAATAATTGGGGATGTCTTCGACGCCTCGGGCCCGGATGTCCTCGGGCAGACACAGGACGGAATAGCTCAGCTGTTGCATGTTCCTCTGTATCAGCTCCGAGAAGCCCCTGACACCGATGCCTGTGGACTGGGAGACAGAGCTCCTGGGTGCCGGAGCGCTGGCCCTGGAAGCGTGAGGCAGCACTGGTGGGAATCCCCCCAAATCCCCTGCCCCCCACCGCCAGCCTCCCTGGGGCAGAGCATACCCGGTCCACCACCTGTCCCGGGGCGATGAGCAGCTCGCGGGCAAGAGTGTTGATATGCAAGGTGTACCGAGTATGTGGGATCAACAGCTGTAAGGGTCAGAGAAGACCGAGGTGGGTGAGGGCCTGCGTCCCTCCAGCCCCAGACCTCCCTGCCTTGAGGCACCAAGTCTTATAAATCACCCATGGAAAGAGATGACAGTGACAAGAGGGCTAGCCAGGGACTGGGATCGGGGCTCCACACCTCATGCCCGGAGCTGGGCTTCAACCAGCATCCTGTTCTATAAACCGGGCCTGGTACCTTCCTCTCTCCGGGCAGATGAAGGGGCTGATCTGGGGGAGCACTACGAGTCCCCCAGCTCTGGCATCTTGTGGTTTACTGACCCCCACGCAGGCCACGCACCGTGAAAAGCAGGGCCCATGGAGAAAATGGAACCATCCCCCAGAGTGCCAGGCCCTGGGAGCTAGCTGCTGATGGTCAGAAAGAAGCAGCCTGGACTGGAGAGGAGAGAAAAGGACCCAGGAGAATGGCTCAGGAAGGATCAGAGAATCCAAAGACCCGTGGATCCTGCAGGGGAGAATTCCTGCCCTCAGAGAAGAGATGCCCCAGGTCCCTGGGGGAAAGCAATCTGGGCCCTCTGAGGGCTTAGCAGAACCCACATTAGAGAGGTGGGTCTCCCTCCTTGGGCTCCCTCACCCCTGCTGCTCTCTGCAAGAACCCTACTGCTCCGTCAAAGTCAAGTGCACACTCTGATGTCTGCCTTAGATCTCTCCAAAGAACGGGGCTTCTGGATGGTGGCTGACCGCTCTCCCCTAAGAAGTCCCATGCAGTCCCGTGCCGTCCCCTCCCTCACCCCAGCCCCCATGCTCCTCGCCCAGGCTCAGAGCCTGGGGGAAAGCAGGCTGCCGGGGGAGTTGTGCAGGGAGAGGCGGCTGCAGCAGGATGGGGGGCTCTGCACCCCTGCCTGGAAGGATAGGGCCACATGGGGACAGGCAGAGGAGCACCCTGAGGTACAGGGACCCAGTCTGGGCCCCGCTGCTGAGCCGCTGACCTTGAAGAGTGGGTGGCAGTGGGGCAGCTGGCGGAGCGTGGCCACGGTGAAAACCTCAGGCAGCAGGTGTGCGTGTAGCAGGTGCGTGACCGCCTCGTGCACAGAGAACTCGGCGTTCCGCACCCACGTTTTAGCCAGCAGCCAGTCCCACTTGCTGTCGCTGGGCAGGAAGATGGGGCTGTCGGGTCCCGGGCTCCGGCTGAGCTGTAGGAGGAGCCGGTGCACGGAGAGGTGGGCGTGGAGTGCCCGCAGATCCCTCTGTCAAACCCCTCCCTCCCCCTGCGCCGCCCCCTCCCAGACACTGACCTGGATGGCGAGGGGCAGCAGCGGCCCTCCCCCGGGGCGCTGGTACAACAGGGTCATCGGGGCGGCAGAAAACTGAGGCTTCCCGTTCACGACGTTGGTGTGGACGCTGGAGAGGATGCCATGATCCACCAGGAACAGGGAGCCCCTCTGCAGGAGAGAAAAGGGGAGCAGGGGCTGCTCCTAAAGGATGCAGGGCTGGGGCGGGGAGAGGACTCAGGGCAGGGAAAGGAGTGTGCCCAGGAGAGGGTGCTGTTGGGGCATATACGCAGGCAGGTCCCTAGGAACTCTGCGCACACACGCAGCCCTCTCCAGCAGGGGACGCCCCGAAGGCATTGGGATGGCAGTGGGCCAAGCCCGGACCCTCACCTCCAGCTCAGCCTGCAGACTGGTCCCAGGGCCCAGCACGGGGGCCACCATGTCATCCGTGACGGGGAAGTTCTCTGGGAGGTGGCGACAGCGGCGGATCAGAACAGGGTTGAGGCCGTTCAGGAACTGGGAGGCGAAGAAGGCATCCTCTTGCCAGTGCTTGACCACGTACTCTGGGGGGGCAGACAGCGGGGAGAGGGGGGCCGGGCCATCTCAGCATGGAAGCCCCCTCCCCCCACCCCCACGCCCCCTCCCCCGAGCTTCATGGTGGAGTTGCTGCTCCCGGGTCCATCCTGGGCTCCCTTCGCTTCCCACTCTGTACCTTTCTCAGCCTGGGCTTCAGCCACTGCGTCTCAGCAAGCAGCAAACCTGAGTCCCAAGCCCGCCTGTCCTGCCATCTACCTGGCACCCCAAGGCCAGGATTCATCAACCTCAAATGCAGCTCTGGGGGCTGCTGCCCTGGCCCCGCCTCTCCTGTCACCTGGCATCTGGGGACCGACAGCCCCCTGCAGCTGGTCGCTGGCAGGTCTGGGGACGGCTCACATGGGCTCTCCTCCTGCCCTTCCCAATGGTCCCCACGGACGCTCCATCCTGAGTAGCTCTGACCCCACCTGCTTCCAGTCATGCCTGCTAACACACTGCCACACCACAGGGTCCCCTCCTGGGAGAACTTTCTAGGACACCTCCCGTTGCCCAGACGAGACAGGTCCCCCTTTTAGGTACTCTCTCTGGGGCCAAGAAACAGGTTTCACAAGAGAAACTCAGTGTTTTGATTTTGAGCCTATCGTCCACTCACCTGCTCTACTGTGAGCCCTCTGGGGACAAAGACCGTGTCCACAGCCCCAACCCAGTGTCTGCTGGGTCACCACCCAACAAATGTGTATTGGATGAAGGGGTCTTGGAAGGTTAGGGACGTGCCCAGTCTCCGCCCTCTTTTGGATCTGTGGAGGAGGTAAGTTCTAGCGAGGGACAGGGACCTGCCCAGGGTCACACGGTGAACCCGTGCTTGACTGTCTGAGGCCCCGGACGGCTAGGAGAGCTGAGGTCTCAGGGAAGAAGTCAGGGCCCCCAGCCCGAGTTCCTCACCGGCGGCCGGGGTCTTGCGGAAGTTCAACATCGTTCTCATCTCCCTCAGACTTTTCCAGAGCCCTTTGCGGTCCAACAAGCCCTTGAGTTTCAGCTCCATAAACCTGGGGGTGACAAGGGTCGGGAGGGGGCATGAGGCCCCCCGGGAGACCCTCCCCTGTCAGCTGGCCTTATCTTTCCTGGGCTCTCGAACCGGCCCCCCGGTCCTGAAGTAGCCACTGCCCCTGAGGTCATCACTGTCCTGTGGGAACTGGGGATGGGCAGAGGCTGTGCCTGTGGGACCCACGTCCTTGACAGTGGGGGAGGGCAGAAGGCGGGAGTCCCACGCAGCTGAGGTCCAGGGTCGGGGGGGGGGCATCCTTACGCAGAGCTGACTTTCAGGTAGAAACAGGAATTCTTCATGACCGAGTATTTGATGTTGAGATCCAGATCTTTTACGGATTTCTCATCCAGACAGCGGGGCCAGCCCGGGCTGTAAGTCTTCCAGCTGGAGGGAGGAGCAGGAAGGTGGTCCATGAAAAGGCTCAGGGAAACCCACTGACCAGGGCAAAGGGAGAGGTAGGCCCCCAGAGGCTCTCGTCAGAGCCATCCCCTTCTACAAGCAAGGGCATTCTGAGCCCTGCCCCTGCCTTGTTCCCACAGTGACATTTCTCCCCTGGTCACGTGACTGGTCCAGGGCTGGGCACCTCGCCAGAGCTAGGCCAGTCAAAGTCCTTTCCGGGAAATCAGAGATGGGGGCTATTCAAAAGGATACATTGGGTCCAAAATGGAGTCACTTGTGCTAAGCCCACATCCGCAAACCAAGGCTTCACGCCTGACCGATTGGCAAGGTCAGCCGCTCCCAGGATCATGACCTTTAACCAGACAATCTGGAATTCCTGGGTCATCACCAGTGAGATAACCTGCCTGATAGATCCCCACCTTTCCCCAGAGGAAGGTGATCTTGCCTGAAACCATCGGTTTTTGCTAAAAACTTCCTTTTTCTGCCCCCATGTGCCAAGAAAAGCCTCTCATTTTGTATGGCTCCTAGAGGGAATGAAGCTTGATTTGCAAATCATTGAATAAAGCTAACTTGAGCTTCAAATGGGCTTGGTTGAATTTCTTTCTTTCTTTTTTTCTTTTCTTTTCTTTTTTTAACAGGGCTGAGCCAGAGAGAGAGTCTCTGTCTGAGTATCTGGACTCCCACATGCAAACATAGGGACTGTTAGATACTGTAAGGACTGGGACCCAAAGAAAGCTATTCTACTGAGAGAAGGAAATGTGAAACATGAGAGAAGCTTCTAGGCCCCCAGAGACAGGGAGAGAATCCCCTTGGCTTCTGGCCTCTGAGATCTGGCGACCCTTCGGTATGTCTGTGAGTGTATGTCCTCCTGAGGACAGAGGGATTTCATGAAGGCTTCCGCAGCCTTAGGCAGGCATCCCACCGGAGGGACTTTGACTTCTCTGCCCAGGTCTCAGGCGTCTTGATCAAGCAAGCACTACAGCCTGCAGACGTTGGTTGAAAGGGTAAAATCGGTCCCGAGATTCACCCCTCACCCGACCCGCAGGCCAGTTCTCTTATTCATTTTGTCGGTCACTGCCCTTGGCCTTGAAAGAACAAGTGGCAATTAAAACACTTAAAGTCCGCTGCTCCCAGGTGGTGGCCCAATCCTGCCTCTCACACAGGGAAGGTATAAACATTCATCCAGAGGTCTAGGTCAAATGCAGGTTCTGATTCAGTGGGTCCCGGCGTGCGTGCGTGGGCCCCGGAGCCTGCGAGCTCCCAGGTGATGCTGACACGTGCAGGCCTAGACAGTTGGTACCCAGGTAGCTGGGAGACCTGGAGCAAAACCTGCAGCCCAGGCTTCGGGCAGCCGCTGGGTTGGCCGGACCACGACCTTTCGAGAACCTGCACCTGAGCACCCCGTGACCCCTGGCTTTGTGCTCCCCTGCAGCCCCCACCCCTCACCAAGGCAGCCTCTAGGACTGGGCTCTCCCAGCTGAGTCTGGGGCGAGAAAGAGCCCTCTTCCCGCCTGCCCTCTGCCCTCCGGGATGAGTTTCCTGGGCTCCAAAGGCGGGGTGGAGATCCGGTTCCACCCAGATTTCCAGGAGGATGAAACACCCAGAGGGATGTAAAAGCCCCAGGGCAAGCAAGACACCTGCTAGAGGATGCATTCCCAGCCCCGGTTTTCCCAGTCTTCCCAGAGTGCTTCCCCCAAGGCTGGTTACAGCGGTGTTGCTACCCCTACCCTTCCTATGTGATTCAGTAGGAATGAGGGTGTCAGGAGTTTGCGTTTCTAACACCCCCCACCCCATGCCAGAGGACTGGCAGGGACTCCAGTCAGTGTCCTACCAGCTGAACCCAGGCTGCCCCACATCCTTTGGGTGACCACCGTCCCCACTGCCTCCCCTCCCCACAAGCTCCCCAGGGCAGCCCGCTCCTCACTGGTACGAGTCCTGCCTGGCCTGTAGCTCTTCCTGGCGCTGCTGCCGGAGGATGGGGTGGTCGTCGGCCCAGGAGACCTTGGCTGTGAGCGCACAGGAGCGGTGAGCAGAGCAGAGAAACAGCTTCCCCCACCCCTCCCCGTCCCACCTCTGCCCTCCGCCGCCGGTCCCCTGCTCCCACACAGGGCCGCCCCCTCCTCCTCCCTAGGGGCCACACCTGCCGGCCTCTCCGGTCCCCCTGCTCACCGGCCCCCGCGCGCAGCGCCAGGCTCCCCGCGCCCTCCAGCCACTGGTAGCAGGGGAAGCGCAGGGGCGCGCCCCGCGGTGGCGAGAGCTGGATCCAGCGGCAGAACCAGGCGTCGCGGGCCACGGCGCCGACCGGGGCGGACAGCAGGAGGGGTGCCTTGTGCACGCGCAGCAGCAGCACGGGACCCACGTCCTGGGGGGACTCCACCTGGAAGTCCTCCACCTGAGGGGGGAAAGACAGGATCGGAGGAAACCGTCCCCTGCTCCCTCCTCCGCCCCCAGCTCGCCCCGCAGTGCACTCACGGCGCCCGCGCTGAACTCCTTGCCCGGGTGGTCCAGGCGCAGTGGGGGGGTCTCTCCCCGGGTCCCCACGATGCTGACAGCTATTTTGTTCCACGTGCCAGCCCCGATGGCGTCTCCGGTGGACACTCTCACGCTGAACTCGGCCATGGTGCCGGCGCAAGTCTGGCGGTCTCCTGCCGCTGCGGAGACCTTTAAGGCTCGCGGCTCCGCTGGGGACACGCCCGGGCCCGCCCTGCCCGGTCCCGGTCCCGCGCGGCGGATTGTCGTCTCCCCTTCCGAGTGTCCCCGGAGCAGACGCGCTCACGCGCGGGGCTGGGAGGCTCCGCAGTGCTGGGTGAGCAGGGACTGGGTGTCCGGAGGTTTGGAGACCCGGACCTTCCAGGGATGCAGGGCCAGAGAGAGAGTCAGGATGCGGGGGGTGGGGCGACGGGGGGGACACGAAGATACATTTGTGCCCCTCTTTTTTTTCTTTGCCTTCTAAGTCTCTGAAAGCCTCTGCAGGCCCACCTCCGGCTTTCTACAGCTCTTCTTGGCCTGCACTCATTATTTTTTTTGCGTCCAATAAATAATTTCGAGAACCAACCATGTGCCAGGTGAAGCCTGCCCAGGCAAGATCCAGTGTTTGCCGGCTTGGAGGTTCACAGTCAAGTGCGAGAGAAAATGAAGACGGGAAGGAGGCAGGGATGCAGTGGAGAGAGGGAGCCATGTGGTGGGGGGTATGGATTTCGGTTTGGGGGAATAACAGATTGGGGGGTTCTGGTCTGGAAATGCTGTCTGAGCTGCCTCTAAGAGCGCAGGGCTGGCGTCCCAGCACCTGGGCATGGGCACACAGGTGTGGCTGATATCACTAGGCAGAGAGTGTAGATAGAGAAGCGGGAACAGGCTGTGCCCTACTGGTTCTTGGCCATCTGGAAGTCATGGAAAGGAGACAGATCCAGGGAGGATCAGTCAGAGGTATAAAGAGGACCCAGAGCGGGTGTTGCATGAAAGCCAAGAGACTGGTCAAATCTGAGAGTTGTGTCAGAGGAAGGCAGAAATGATTACTGGGTCTGTCAACGAGGAAACCTCGTTGGAGTCTGTGCCACGGGCTGCTGAGCGTAAGGAAGGCAACCAGCCCAGCTCTGTGCCACCAAGCTCCGGCAAGCGTGGGACCAAATCCCATGGTAGTGTCTGGGCCCTTGCCCAGAGCCTTGCTGGTGGGGTGGTGGGGCTGGGAGCCAGATGGTGGTGACGTGTGACCGGAAATTGAATTCCAGCCGCACATGCGCACATACCTTTACTGCCACCCTCCTGGAATCCCACTAAAATACTAAGTTTAAGGCATAAACCTTCAAGGACGGGAAAACAGACAGGAGACGGTAGAAGCCCAGGATTCCCATCTCAGAATCCCCCAAGTTCTTATGAATGGAGAGACAGGTGCTCTGAGAGTACTAGTAGGAGACCCAGAAAACAGGCTGATGGGACAGAAGTTTTTATCAGACGCAGTTAGGAACCCCTCCTACCCCCAGCCACCCTCCTATACCTCACCCAGCCAGCAGGAGACCTTCCCCAACCTAACAGATAATGCGAGGTTTCTTTTCTGCAGAGATTGAACTAGAGGGAGTCTGGATATGAGGACCCTAGCTAGAGCTGAGGGAGGGACACAAAATTTAAAATTGGAGGATGGGGTGCTGAGCAGTGGGGGCAGCTCCCTTCCCTGGTGGGGTCCAAGGATGCTAGCAGCCACCATATTGTACCCCCAAACTCCACCTGCCAGTCAAGAATGGAGGGCTTTTCTCCAGAGGAGCTGACCAGCTCAAGTGTCCATGGGGTCCCCCAGTGAGATGGCCCCATTCACATACAGTTTCCAATCGGCTTTTATTGGAACATGTGGCCAAGGAGCATCAGGCCCTCCTTGAAGGCTTAGATCTAAGACAAGACTGAAGGAAGAGACAAGGTGGGGAGCAGAAGAGAATTTCAAACCAAAAATCGTAATTTGTATCCTCAGGGAGAGGAGAACCTATGGCTATAAGAAATATTTGTTTCTGGGCAAAATGTTTGGATTTTATAAACCACACGTTCTTTTTTTTTTTAATTGTAAAATACATATAACCTAGTTTACCATTTTTGACAATTTTTGAGTGTGTGGTTCAGACAACACATTCACGGTGTTTCGCATTCACATGCACTCGCTCTGGTGTGTCCCCCACCATCTGTCTCCAGAACTTTGCCCTCATTCCAAATCCAAACTCTGTATCTATTAAAAGACAAAGCAAAAATCAAATCAAATCAAATCAAATAAAAGACAAAACAAAACCGTTCTCCCCACCCCCAACTCCTGCTACCCTCTATTCTGCTTTCTGTCTATGAATTTGACGGCTCTAGATACCTTATATAGTAGAATCATACAATATTTGTTCTTTTGTGTCCTGCTCATTTCATTTGGCATAAAGCTCTCAAGTAAGTGCCACGCCCAACGTAGGCCTTGAACTCACAACCCCAAGATCAAGAGTCACGCAATCTTCCAAATGAACCAGCGAGGCGTCCCCATTGTATATTTCCTCTAGAGCATCGTCTCTTAACGTTCTTTACCCAAACCATCCTAATTATGATCCGTTGTCAGGTCAAGTTTTCCATTTATCATGTAAAGCACACGAAGCACATTTCTAAATATATTCAATATTTTTATATTCGTAGGTCACTCTCGTGGCATAAATCAGTAGTGCCCATATGCATGTGCCGGGCACAGTGAGGCTAAGAAAAAAATAGTGATGCTTTCCTGTCTTGCCACCCTAAAATGCATCCTTGGGCTCCCTTTTTCTGCTGTTTTCTGCTTCCTTATCCCTTCTATAAATGTCAACGAGCCTATTTTTTTTTAAGATTTTATTTATTTATTTGACAGACAGAGATCACAAGTAGGCAGAGAGGCAGGCAGAGAAAGAGGGGGAAGCAGGCTCCCTGCTGACGCGGGGCTCAATCCCAGGACCCCGAGATCATGACCTGAGCTGAACGCAGAGGCCTTAACCCACTGAGCCACCCAGGCACCCCTAATGAGCCTATTTCAAAGGAAACTTTGTGTCCCTGCTGTAAATTGAAAATTAGTTTCAGTTCCTGTAAGAGAAGGTCCCAGAAGACATGAGGGCTATGAGAAGGGAGTTGCTAGGTGGATTGTTTGGGGAGAGAGATCCACAAGGCACTGTGCTGGGAGGATGTTAAAGTGACAGCACCAGAGCTGGCACTCTCTCCCTGATGTCCTGAGAACCGACTTGTGATTCAGTGTGACCCTGCCCCTCCTGGGCTCTGGCCCGGAGCAGGGTTGCTCAAGGCATGCCCAGCAGAACACATGCATCACGGTGCTTATTAAAAATGCCACTTCCCCAGGCCTACCGACCTCACACCAGGAAGGCAGTCTCCGGAGAGTGGACTCGGGGACTGTACATTTTCAACAGTCATGCCCCGGATTCCTCTTCAGAGCTACTTTCCTTGAACATTTTGATATCTGCCTCTGTTCTGGCCCACAGCCCAGGATGATCTGAGCTGGTGGGGTCTTCTGGGAGCCTCCATCTGACCCTTCCAGACACAGAGGAAGAAATCAGAGTCCTGCCGTGGAAGGAACTTACTCAATGTTTAAAAATGTCAATGAGAGGGGTGCCTGGGTGGCTCAGTGGGTTAAAGCCTCTGCCTTTGGCTCGGGTCATGCTCTCATGGTCATGGTCTCAGGGTCCTGGGATCGAGCCCTGGGATCGAGCCCCACATCGGGCTCTCTGCTCAGCGGGGAGCCTGCTTTCCTCTCTCTCTCTCTGCCTGCCTCTCTGCCTATTTGTGATCTGTCTGTCAAATAAATAAATAAAATCTTTATAAAAAATTTGTTTTTTAGAGAGCATAAGAGAGCTCATGAAAGCGGTCGGGGGTAGAGGGAGAAGCAGACTCCCTGCCGAACAAGTAGCCCCATGCGGGACCCTGGGATCCTGACCTGAGCCCAAGGCAGATGCTTAACCAACTGAGCCATTCAAGTGCCCTAGATGCCTGTGATTTAAAGAGACAAAGAGTTCTGGAAATTTCTCACCAACAACAGCTGTCCCCACCACCACTCCTGCTGTTTTCGCCTCATCAAAGACAATAACTTTTTTCTCTTTTATTGATAATCTCAGTATTGATTGCCACATCTCAAACAGCATGCATATATCAATATTTTTTTTTTTATCTTTCTAATTTTAGGCAGCAATCGCCTGCTCCCCGCCCCCTGGAAGAGAGGATTGTCTTCTCTTCCCCAGCCTCTCTCTTTCTCATCTAGTACTATTCAAACCTTTCTCATCTAGTACTATTCAAAGGGAAGCTTTAGCATGAGCATTTTTTTTTTCTTGCCTACAAAACCGTTTGTGGCTTCTCTGGGTAATAATTATCAGTTTGCTATTTGTATAGTTTTCTAGATACTTGTATTAACTTCACCACTGGTCTGGATCCCCTCGGCATGTTGGACACATCACATACTCCCAGGCTGTCTCTAGCATGTGACGCCCTCCAGACCCCTTCTTAGCTGTCATCCTGGGCTCTGTCTCCCCACCACCCCTAGGGATCCCCTCCCCGCTCTGCAGTGTTAGCCCTCCCGGTTCCCATACCCCGTGCTTTCCTCATTCGTTGCTCATTTCATTTCCACGGAGCATACCCTTGACTAGCTAGCTACTTCAGAAAGTGCACAGGGGAGGGACGAGCAGCTTTCAAGACCTCGCTGGTCTGGAAACAACTACAGTCTATCCGTACATCTGAGTGATAAGTTGGAAGCGATTCTTGTTCAGAATTTGGGGAGCATTGCTTCTCGGGAAGTGTTGATGTAAAGAAAGCCTAAAGCCATTTGGATTCCTGGTTCTTTTTGTATGACCTGATGCTCCCTCCAGAAACTTTTAGGATCTTTCCTTTGCAAACCAGCTCCGCCTCCTCCCGCCGCCACCCCGGGCTCTGTACCTTCACAAACACACACTGCCATCATTCTCCCATCGTTCAGCCTTCTCAGGAGGACCTCCCAATTTTGAAACTTGTGTCCTTCCCTGTGGAATTATTTCCTAATTACTCTTTTCTCTTCATTTCATCTACTGTTTCGTTTTTTAACTCCACTGATTTAGACGCGGGGTCTCCTGGACTGGTTCCCCAATTTCTTTTATTTTCTTCTCTCTTTTCCATCACGTTGCCCTTGGTCAATTTCCTCAACTTTCTCTTCTAATCTACTGAGTTTTTTTTTTTTAATTTCTCCTATCATATTTTTTTTCTCCTATCATATTTTTCTCTCCTATCATATTTTTCCTCCTATCATATTTTTAATTGCAAGAGCTGCTTTTTTGTTCCAAGCGTATGTTTCTTAATAGCGCCCTGTTCATGCTCCCCAGTTGCGATATTTCATTTCCCTGAGGTTATTAATGGCAAAGTTTCTTCTTGCTCTTTGGGGATAGGCTTTAACCTATCTAGGTTATCTCTTGCGCAACAAAATGCCCTGACTCAGTTTAAAATATGAAAATTTTTTATTTTCTTAAAGGATATTTTTAAAAGATTTTATTTATTTATTTGACAGAGAGACACAGCATGAGAGAGAACACAAGCAAGGGGAATGGGAGAGGGAGAAGCAGGCTTCCTGCCGAGCAAAGAGCCCAATGCGGGGGCTTGATTAATTTCCGATGACTTCACAATTTGGGCAAAGCTGCATGTAGCACAGCTGGACCAGAGTGCCTGGACCCCGACAAGCCCAGAGTTGCCATTCCCCAGCGTCGGAAGACTTGGGGCAGGTGCTGGCACATGTCCATGTTGACACATTCCATTGACTGGCTTGGCGTTAATTTGGGAGGGGAAATGGACTTCCGATGGAAGAGGAAAGAATCTTTGAACATGTTTCATCAACCACAGCAAACAACAAATCCCTCTCCTGCCATTTTCATGGCCCTTGGGAAGGTAGGCGGAAGTCAGCGTCTGTGTCGCAGCTGGTTTTATGCAGAATAACTTAGAAGATCAACTTGTTGCATTTCAGTGTCTCTAATTCCCCCACCGGTTCCATTCCTCAACCCCCTTCTATGACCTTGTGCTCTTTTCTGTGTGCTTCTGCCCAAGCAAGGTGTACCTTAAAGAGGCAATGGTTGTGTTCTCTGGGCTGTGGGGACTTTTGTGGGGGTAGAGCCATAACAAAAAGAGGTGGGCCCTTGTAAAATGTCTGCATTCGTCTTTATTTTACTTTTTTGCACTTCTCTTACTGGTTTTTGGAAAACTTGTAAAATTATAAAAAGAGGTCAACCGAAGGGGTGTCTGGGTGGTTCAGTTGTTAAGTGCCTGCCTTTGGCTCAGGTCATGATCTTTGGGTCCTGGGATCACGATCCGGGGCTCCTGGAATCGAGCCCCGCATCGGGCTCCCTGCTCGGCAGGAAGCCTTCTTCTCCCTCTCCCACTCCCCCTGCTTGTGTTCCCTCTCTCACTGTGTCTCTCTGTCAGATAAATACATAAAAGCTTTAAGAAAAAAAAAAAAAAAGAAGCCAACCAAAGGTAGGCAATTAGAAACAGTGAGGGTAGGATATTTTTTAAGAAGTTTTGTGGCAAAGGTGGGCAGAGCCATGGGCAAATAGAAGGGCATCTGAGACCGAAGGACAGCTTCTTGCAACATGAACATTTTTTTTTAAGATTTTTAAATTTATTTGACAGAGAGAGAGAGAGATATCACAAGTAGGCAGAGAGGCAGGCAGAGAGAGAGGGGGGAAGTAGGCTCCTGGCTGAGCAGAGAGCCCGATGTGGGGCTCGATCCCAGGACCCTGGGATCATGACTTGAGCTGAAGGCAGAGGCTTAACCCACTGAGCCACCCAGGCACCCACAACATGAACAATTCTTTTGATAGTGATTCTCAACTGGCTTTACCTTACAACTACCATGGGCGCTTGAAAAAGCAATGTTCAGATCTCTCTCTGGGGTCTGGGTGTTAGACCCAATGAATTAGCATTTTTTAAATAGCTTCCCAGGTGATTCTAATGAGCAGCACAGCTGAGATCCCACAGCCCCTAAAGCATGTGTAAGTTGTTGAGAATGAGGAGGGAAGCTGAATGAGATCCCACAGCCCCTAAAGCATGTGAAGTTGTTGAGAATGAGGAGGGAAATCTCAGAAGTAAAATCCTGAAAAAGCAAAAGGGTAGAGCCCAGAGCCCAGGTGGGGACACTGGCATCTCATGGGCGCAACAAGCATGACCATTACAAGTTCAAGCAGTAGACAATTCCAACTCAGATCAACTTTAGCAATAAGGTGACTGTTGTAATTGGAGCATCCAGAGGCAGAGCGTGTAAGAGATGCCATGAATGACCCATCTACTCTCCCTTCTGCCTTCCTCCTGGAACTCAAGTTTGGCTCAAGGTCGGAAGGTGGCCAGCTCGAGTGCTGAACTGTGTTGCCCCAAGTCTGACAATTTTATGCCTCCTCCACCTTGGGGTTGTAATACAGCTGCTCTAGATGTGACTAAGACCTCATGCCTTTCCGTCTCTTCCCTCTGCCCTCCACAGCGTTGGCTCCATGTAGTGGGGCCGTGACGGGGACAGTTCCAGATTTTGCGTCTTCACGCCAACCAGGAAAACAGAGGGAGTTTCTTCAGGGCAGCCCCTACAAAAGAGGGCTGACCTTTCTCTTTTCCAAAACTCTGTCAAATATCTTCTCACCTCTTCCTTTCTCGTCGCTCTACGTGACTTTCATTAGGATCCCTGAACCACCCACCAACGTATCCAAGAGGACGGAACCCACAAGTCAACCAAAGGTGTGTCCCCAGGTGAGTTCCACTCAACTATATTCAACTATATGTAAACCATATGGCAGAACAAGAGAATGGGTGGCTTCATAAGGGAAACACGAAGGGATGGTACCAGGAGGAAGAGAGGCAAAGGTTAGGCAACCAAGCAGACTCACAACAGAGCAGACACACCTTCGATTGTGGCAGACAGGGGGCTGGTTGGGAGCAGGCGCATGAGGGTCTCTCATCTGAGGAGAGGATGATGTGGGAGCTCCTTCCTGGTTATCTGACTTTGTCACTGAGACATGGGCCAAGTCTGCAGCTGGGAGGGGTCTGGGAACTTCTGTGTGTTGGGTCCCGCACTGGGGCTAGGAGTGAAGGATAAGCAGGATGAGTCCTTGTTCTCCAGGAGCTCCTGATTTGGTGGGAAAGCTGCGGGGTCCAAGGGAGGATAAGGGATGGCGCGTGGATGGCAGCTCCCATACCTCCTTTTCTGGTGACAAGCCCCTTGTTTTCCAGTCAAGAATGGCCCCTCCCCATTCTCAGTCCAAATGGATACAGGGGAGCTGACTTCACCCTCTGGTTCCAGGGCCGGGCACATGATCCTGTTCACCCCAGAGAGATTTGGGCAGAGATTGGGAATCAATTCAGGGTTAAATAGGTGGCTTTCTCCAGGCCAGTAAGAATCAGCGCTGGGGGGCACCTGGGGGGCTCAGTGGTTAAGCGGCTGCCTTTGCCTCAGGTCATGATCCCACAGTCCTGGGATCGAGCCCCGCATCGGGCTCCCTGCTTGTCGGGAAGCCCGCTTCTCCCTCTCCCTCTCCCTCTCCCTCTGCTTGTGTCCTGCTCTCACTGTCTCTCTCTCTCTGTCAAATAAATAAGCAAAATCTTTAAAAATAAATAAATAAAAATAATGTAAAAAAAAGAAAAAGAATCAGCCCTGGGATTTTCTGTTGTTGAAATTAGTTTGTTGTTTGGGGTTTTTTTGAAAGATTTAAAAAATTTATTTTAGAGAGAGAGTGAGAGAGAGGTGGGGGGGGGAGAGAGAAGCAGAGGGAGAGGGAGAGCATCTCAAGCAGACCCCACGCTGAGTGGAGAGCCCAGTGTGGGGCTTGATCCCAGGACCCTGAGATCATGACCTGAGCTGAAGACAGATGGGTAACCCACTGAACCACCCAAGTGCCCATTTTTTTTTAAAAAGTACTTTCATTTCCTAGAGTTGTGAAGTTGATAGGATATAAGTAAGTCTTGAAGCTGCTGCTGGCCACTCCTATAACCATTTTGGGAGGACCCACCTGAGAATGAAGATAACAGAGAAAATAATACCCAAGGATTATATGGAGACCCTTCATGGGAGCACCTGGATACAGCCACACCTGTAGTGAGGTATAACACTCATGGACTCCTGAACTCTTTCGATCAGAAGAATCCTCATTAAAGCAGAGGTCCATCTCAGGCATGAGAGTGGGGCATATCCGAGAAAGCTTCCTTCAGGTAAGAAGGCTCAGATTGCAATTTGTAGGATGAGCAAGACTTAGATGGAGGTGAGAAGAGTGTTCTAGCCCACCTGCCACCACACCTGTGTATTTGATTCCCAAACTGAGAGCACCAGATGCCTCTGTCTCTTCTGGCCCATTCATCCTTATATCATCCACTTCCTGTCACTCATCCCCTTGAATGGTGTCTCTTCAACAGTCATGCTTGTTATGTATCTATTCAACAAATACATATGAGTCTAGACCAGGTGAGTCACTCAGTTGGATGTTGTATGGAAGGGGAAGGAAGTGTGACAAGTTTAGAGAACAGACATGGTGGACACTCAGCCTCTTCCCATTTCATGCCCTTGGCGGACCTTGCCAATCAATATGTGTATTTTTCTTTTTGAGTCCAGAAGTAGCCGGAGAATCTTTGTCATTGCAGCACTCAAGACAGGCACAACCAACTGACTGGAGTTGGCATTTATGATGAAACCTATTGTTATCCTCAAGGTAGGGTGTGGTCCAGGACAACATGGATCCAGAAGAGAAGGGAGATGGGCCTGAACCACTCTAGAGACCAGGGAGATTGTAAGAAGCAGACACCCATGGGAAAGAACTTGAGTAAAAAGGAGAATTTATTATAAGGACACAAGGCTGGAAAAACAGCTGAGCCACAGGGACAGCCTAGAGGCAGAGACAAGAGCATTGTAGGAACTCAGGGAATTCTCTGTCTTTAACTATCTTCTCCCTTGACCTGTTCTTTCTCTTTCCCAGTCCACCTGGCAGAGGCAGCTGCCACACCATTCACGTTCACATATTCTCAGTCTAAGATAGTGAGTAGGTTCAGACGTGCAAACTTCAAGTTCCCCAGCAAAGGCTTCTCATTTACCCAGGTGGGGACAAGGATCTATCCTTGGCCCAATTTCCTCTGTCCAGGAAGAAGGGGTCAGACAAGATGCCAGGCTGGCTGTGTGTCCAGCCATGTTGGTGGTGATAATGAGCCATGGGATAGTGCAGATTTTTTTCTTAAGTATGTGAGGAAATCTTCTCTGGGCAATAGAAAACCCCAAACAACAGATATCCCCTATAGAATTCAAGAAGATCCTCTTGTAGGGGGTGCATTCTAAACTAGTCATGAAAAATTAGTACAGTTTTAATTAGCAGAGCTGAATGAATAGGATACTGTAAACTCAAACTAGCTTGATAAAATAGGGGACTATATCAGCTTATGTAACAGGAAAGTTCAGTGGTTACTGGTTTCAGGCATGGATGGATCCAAGTGCCCAAAATGTGTGTCCAGAATTGTTCTCCCTCGTTATTTCATTTCTGCTTTCTTCTGTGTTGAACTGTACTGACTGTAATCTCGGGTAGACGTTTCCCAACCGGTGGCAGAGATGGTTTGCAGCAGCTGTGGGTTTCCATCCTGTCAGCTTAGGAACCCGACACAAAGACCAGTGCAGTGTCTCCCTGTTACTACCTTTTACAAAGGTCCTAGGGCTAACTCTCATTGAACCCGCCTTGGTCACAGACTCCAAGGTGGGGGCAGGAGTTAGCTCCACACAAATGGCCACAACTGGGTTGAGGGTGGAGATGGGCGGATCCCCAAAGGAAAATCAGACATGACTACTAGAAAAAGTAGGCAAAAACAACATCTCTCTACTTGGTCTTTTCTGGGCAGAGTCCCTCTCAGAAACTACCTGTCAGTGAGTTGCTGACCTGAGGTCTTTCAAAGCGCTTGGCAAAGACTTAAAGAACTTCCTAAATGGAGAGGGGTGCTCTGGTTATTCAAGACCACATAATTAAGTACACCATAGTGGCTTACAACAACCCTTTGGTACCCCCACGATTTTGCAGGACAGGAACTTGGGCAGGGCTCTGCCGGGTGATTCTTCTGTTTCATATGGCATGGACAAAGATCCTGGGTTCAATTCAGGGTGGGTGGGTTGGAATACAGGCTAAAGAGGACTTTATTCCCACGTCTGACAATTTGAAGTGAATGGTTCCAAGGCTACACTCAGCTAAGGCACCAATGGGCACAGCCTCACATGGCCTCTTCAGCATGGTGACGTCTTCTGAACACCGAGGCTCAGGGTTGCAGAGGCTCCAGGAGGCTCCGACAGGAGGTGAGAAGCTTCTTATGATAATCTTGCCTCAAAAGTCCAGGAGTGTCTCTTCTCACATTCCATTGGTCAAGCCAGTCACTCGGGACAGGGGAACTTCCAGGGGAGGAGAATGAGACCCCACCATTCAGTGCAAACAACATCATTTTTTTAAAAAGATTTTATTTATTTATTTGACAGGGAGAAAGAGAGATCACAAGTAGGCATAGAGGTGGGGGCGGGGAGCAGGCTCTCCCCAACAGCAGAGAGCCTGATGTGGAGCTCTATCCCAGGACCCTGAGATCATGCCCTGAGCCAAAGGCAGAGGCCTTAACCCACTGAGTCACCCAGGGGCCCCCAAACAACGTTATTTTTTATCTCTCCCAGTGCTCATGACTCATGGCACAGTGAGGGAATGACAGAAAGTGGAGGTTGACTGGGGAGGATCTGCCCGCAATTATCTGATTATCTATGTTGCCTACAGGAGAGTGGCTCTGGTTGGCAGGTTCTCTGGGGGGTGGGGGAGCAGAGCCTGTGCAGGCTGCTGCAGAGGTTGAGTGGAGGCTCCTGCTCACTGGGTCCCAGGCCAAAGAGGCCAGAGGAGTTTCAGGACCTTGGTCCCTCAGAGTCCAGCTCAGTTCTTGGGGTCTCAACCTCCTTCCTGGAACACAGCTGTCTCTGGGATTCCACTCCTCATTCCTCTCTCCTCTTTTCCCTTCCTCTCAACTTTTGCTTACCATGACCCCATATTGATCTGATTCTACCCCCTCCCTCCCTTCTCCCCTCCTCCTTCTAGCTTCAGCCCCGATGCGCCTGAGCACCACAATTAGCACCGCTCTTCCCTGTTCCCGTTTCCAAGACGGAGAGTTCAATTGGTTCAACGCCTCTTTTTTGCACCAGGGTGTCTCATTGGTTACCCATCAACCAATGGCGTGGCTGTGCTCAAGCCAGGTGGTGATGCCTGACCCAGTCAGCTGGAGGTGGGAGAGGAGGCCCACGCCCTCACACAGGTGGATGGCCCATGGCTAGCCTTCTACAGGGACTGTGCATTCGCTGGGGTGACCCTGGGTGTGGGCTTGGTGGGCATGCGACTGCCACGTCTAGCCCAGAGGTGCTGACACACCCTGGAGAAAGGTTTCCCTCTCTCTGGTTCCACTGTCAGCCCCTGGCTGGTGTGCGAGGAGACTCAGGGCCACCACTGCTGATGTGGAGGAGGTGGAAGAGGTTGAGTGACGGAGGTTGAAGGAGAGCCATTGTCTTGCCAATACCTGTGGTTCTCCTGCCAGCCCTTTTGTACCAGATGTCCTGGTCCCTGTGGAGGGGCTGCCGAGCCACACGAGAGCAAATAGCCATGCATTGTGGGGTCCCTGCATGGTCCCTTTCCAGGTGAAAGGCTGGTGGCCCTCAGCTCTCCAGTGGTTTTGCTTTATGCATTTTCTGAACTGATCAATCCAAGTCATCCAAAATCCCAGTCTCCTTGGGCTAGTGTGGGGAAGGAGTGACCCTAGCCCCTAGCAGAGGAAGAACTGGCCCCCAGCACGGCCTGTAGGTCCCTGGCCTCTGGCCCAACCCTTCTTCCCACGAGCACCCGCCTCCCCTCGCTGCCCAGCCCTGTGGTGACCCCTCCTGCCTACATGCTATTTGGCCTGTTAGTCTCCTGCTTCGCTGCATGGTGAGCCCTCTATGTCTCAGAGTGGCTCCTTCCTTAGGGTCTCCACACTCTGAGACTCTGGGCCCTGGGGGGCTGGAGCACTAGAGAATCTGGGATTCCATAGAGATCTCCTTTCTCCTGAGCTTCCTCTCTGACCGCCATACTCACCAGAGTCACCTCCAATCTTCACCTGACTCCTCAACCCCCTCCTCTTGCTACTGGCAGACACATGGCTGTCCTCATCCCTGAGCACGTGGAGGATCCAGGAAGAGAAGATCTTTGGCAGACTCTTCTTCCCAAGGAACACTTGCTGCTGTATCTTACTCCTACTTGGAGGAAGAGGTTGGCCCCCTGCTCTCTAAACCCATTTCCATTTCCTCAGGGACCTGGTCCCATTGGTGTTCGAGTCTTTATTAATAGCATAGAGTTTAGGATCTTGGGAAAATTATAATCCTGACTATTATTTAATAACAAGGTGACCAGAGCACCTGGGTGGCTCAGTCGGTTAAGCATCTGCCTTCAGCTCGGGTCCGTGATCTCAGGGTGTTGGGATCAAGCCCTGTCTTCAGTCTACCTTCTCAGCACGAAATCTGCTTCTCCCTTTGGGTGCTCCCCACCCCAACTCATGCTCTGTCTCTCTCTCTCTCTCTCAAATAAATAAATAAATCTTAAAAATAATCAGATGACCTTAGAGAGGTCATATCACCTTTTGGAACCTTAACGTTCGTGTTGGTAAAAGGGAGTTATAATGGTATCTGACTCATAATGTTGTTGAGGATACTAAATGAACTTTCATGAGGAAAGTGCTTAGTATAGTTTCTGGCATACAGGAAGCACCGAGTGAAACACCGCTCCTCCCTTCCTCCCCTACCTGCTCCAAAGATGACCTCATTCCCTATTTTATTGAGAAAAGAGAAAACTCCAGTGGAGATTTCCAGAAATCCCTAAATGTACCTGCTCCTAGGCCCATCCTGTCTTGTTCTAATTCTCTTACAAGAGCCTCCCCTCCTCCCATCCAAGAGAATCCCTCCTCCTGGGCCTAGATATTCCCTGCCAGACACAGAAGCCTGGCTCCCCACGTGCCCCCCTCCAGTGGCCTCCCTCTCCATGCACTCCCACTCATCAGTTGTTAATAGGCAAAAATCTGTCCCTTCTTCAAAAAAGAACCTAACATATCTACCAATGCTGCCTCCTTTCTAGTTCTTGAAGGAACGAACGTCTTAGACAGCCACGTTATCATAGGGTGTGTCCTCTGGCCTTTTTCTGGAAGGCACTGACTCCTGGAAGGACCAGTTTTGGGGACCGGCTCTGGTCTTGAGGTGTTTCATGATCATCTAGTCCATCTACCTCAGTATATATGGTTGTTGCCCTGTGCTTGGGCACCAGGGCCCAGGAAGCCACTGAGATGAGATGGAGACCAGGTTGGGGTCTCTTCTCCAAGGGCCAGAAAGGCTTCCATGACTTGGGGCCAGTGTTGAGGGTGAAGTGTTCAGCACTGGGTCTCTCCTCTTCCCTTTTCAGGGCCTTCCAAAGTTGGTCTGGAACCCTTTGCTGCAGGTCTTAAGGTCACTACACAATCTCTTGGGCCTTGTTTCAGCTGTAGCCACCAACTGCCTCGGTGAAGACCAGGGCAAGAATTTTGGGTGTCCCTCCATCCTGGGATTAAGGCTAAGCCCTAGAGGAGGTGACTTCAGGGACTGAGGCGGAGGACCTGCCAAGACATAGAAGAGAGCCCTCATGACCCCAAATCAGACAATCCATTGATAGGAGTCACAGGGAAGTTGTGAAGGAGGCACATGACTTGGGATCAGGGGTGTCAGGGCTGAGAGAGGACTGAGGAGCTGATGTGCTAGCGGAGGGTAGGGGTGGGGCAAAGCCCTGAGTTAGGCGATTAGGAACATGTCTTTGCTTGACTTGTTGGTATGGAGGATGAGGGAGACTAGAAGGAAGAGCCCTTTCTTGACCTTGTAGTCGGGACGCCATTGTAATCAAATGACCACCATTTTGTTGCAGTGGAAAAATCATGAGATTTTTGTGGTATAGAACAGAAGTTAATTTTGTCCGGCACTAAGAAGTGGTGTTTGGCAGTAAGCTCTGTGGCCGAGGGATGTAACCAACTCATAACGTGTGTGTTCATTCGGCCATAATAGGATGTCGAGTGAACTTTCCCTTGGCCATGGAAATGGCATCCACAACTGAAACCATTAAGTACTAAGTTGCCTGCATTCTACAGAGAAGGGCCAACACTTGGCTCGCCTCCACTTCCCTGCATTCCTATCCCAAGGGCTGTCTGAGAGTTTGAGCAACTGGTTGCCTCCATACCCCTACTCCCCAGGCCACCAGCAGAGGTGTAGGGGTGGGGGGGGGAGTTGGTGGGATACAGAGTTGCCCTTCCCCCCACCAACAACCACCAGAGTGGCAGCTTTCTGGAAGAATCATTTTTGGAGAATGGAGGTGCCTTTAGGGGTGGAAGGTAGGCATCTCACTGCCGGCTGGGTGAGGCTGGGCTGCCGAACAAAGAGGAGACACGTGTAGAGGCCAGAGAGAAGGCAGTGGTAGCCCGCGTGCCCAATCTCATGTGGTCTGAGAGTGTGAGGAGGAGGACAGTTCCTGCAACTCCTCATGTTGGAGGACAGAGGGCACAGGGTGAGCCAAAGCTGGGGGCTGTGCGGGCTTCCCAGGCACGCCCAAGGGGCTCTGGTCCCCAGACAAGATCATGGGGGTGCCCACCACTGTTGGGCTATAGGAAAACATGGCTGTCACTTTCTGAGGGGTCTTCAGTGACGAAGAAGGCTTCGGGGACTCAGATCCCCAACCCCCAAGGGACCACATCCAGGACAGATCCAAATGGTGTGGAAACCTCGAGCTGATCCCATTTTTTAAAAAAGATTTTATTTATTTATTTGACAGACAGAGATCACAAGTAGGCAGAGAAGCAGGCAGAGAGAGAGGAGGAAGCAGGCTCCCTGCTGAGGAGAGAGCCCCTGGGATCATGACCTGAGCCGAAAGCAGAGGCTTTAACCCACTGAGCCACCCAGGTGCCCCAAGCTGATCCCATTTTAAAGGCCCTCTTTAAGAAAGAGAATACAAATTGGGTCAGCGGGCTCGGAAGGGGCTTGTGCGGGTGAATAGGGACCATGAAGTTTCCATTTTCTTAGCTTTGTGGCGAGCTCACCCTTGCACATGCATGTGGGCGGGCACAGGACCCCGAGCTGGCATCAGCAGCCCAAGTGAGGTCAGGGAAGCTTCCCCAACAGGTGACTAGGTAAGCTTCCTCTGTATTCCCCACTTGAAGAGTGAGGGAGCAGAGGTCCTAGAATCCCATTATATGCCAAGACCCTTCCCTCCTGGCCAAGGAGCCAGAGTCGGGGGAACAGGGAAAGGGGCAGACATGTACCTCCTACCCACCCCCGCCCCCAGGTCCCTGACCTGCGGCAGACAGGAGCCTGGAGTTCTCCACTGGACCAGCCTTTTGAAGGTGCTGATTGGAGAAACATGTAATGTGTTCATGCGCATCTCCTGCTGAGTCAGAGCCCTTTAATCATCTGATTCTACGACAGTGATTTCAGAGGTGAAACCACGCTCTTGCAGAAAACAGTCAAGAGGGCACGAAGCGGGACTGTCTAGAAGAGAGATTTCTCCGCGGCACCCTTGAGAGGCCGCCCAAGGCCCAGAGTCTGAACTCCTGGCTTTGCTTCCTGATCTCCAGATTTGTCAGACATGACACCTTCGACAGGTTCATTTCACGGCTGGGAGCCTCTCTTTTCATACGTGTAAAATGGGTCATCGGGGGATTAAAGACGGAGCGTGGGGATATGTTTTTTGAATGGCTGGGTCAGCATCCCTGTGAGCAGAGGGGGTAAACGGTGGGACAACACGCCCTTGTTTGCGCCCCGGGGCCAAAGGCACAGGCTCCAGGATGGGGAGTGAGGTCAGTGTCCTGGGCGGAGGTGACAGATGGCTTTCGTTTGGAAGGGCGAGTCTCTAGACGAGGAAGCAAGCCCTGTCCTGCCAGGAACCGAGGGATCCCAGATGTCCCAACTGTTCTTCCCCCCATGTCTCTCCTTCCTTCCACATTCCAGGAGCAGAGGTGCCACCTGTCCCACCCCAACCTGCCCGTCAAAGTTTAGTCACTGAATTCCCCAGGATGGCAACAGCCAGCGTTGCTCCGAGCCCTGAGAACATCAGTCTCACGAGCCTTGCCAGGAGGTCGGACCCGGAAGCTACTCCACCTTCCAGCTGCTGGGTCAGCAGCGGGAGTCCAGACGAGGCTCCAAGGCTCCGTGCATGTTCTCATCCCCCACCCCCTCCCCGGCTCCCAGGTCCTACTCTTTCCCTGGGTTGCGATCCCGTAACTGGAATTTTCCGCACCAGTCACAGGGCAGGGAGAGGCGTTGGCTGACTCTTGGTGGAGTCAGGGGCTGGAGGCTGTCTTCCTCCTGCCTTCCCTGCGTCCCTCCCAAGCCAGCCTTTTCTTCTTTTCTTTCCTGTCAAACCAGTCCCACCCCTCACTGCACCATCAGCCTGCTGAGGAGGGTGTCAAGACACTTTGGATGAAAAGAGCCTTCTGCTTCCTGCCCCGGCTGCTCTCCAAGCCTCTTCTGCCCCACCGGGCAAGCACCTGCCTGCCCATGAAGCATTCTGGTGGGTCAGGGACCGTCTCTTCTGCCCTCATGCCCCTGGGCCAGGCTCTTGAGGGGTGAGAGGCAGAATGGGGGTGGCAAAGTCCTGTCCGGAGATCAGAGGACCTCAGTTTCTACATTTGTGGGCCCCGTGCCTTTGGTCTTGGGTTCTGGCTTCCCTGGGGCATGGTCACCGGACAGCTCTGCTCCTATCTCCCTTCCCCTCTCCTGCCTGTGACCCAGGGATGAGGCCAAACCAGCATCTTCCAGAGCCTCGGGGACCCCTGGTCTTTTCTAGAAGCCTGAAAAGCCTGAGATTTCCCTGCTTTGTCCCCTTAGAGCAGATGCCCTGAGCAGAGTAGCTGCTGGAGGGGGGGGTTCTGTGGGGGGGCTTAGCTCACCTCCCTCTGCTTCTGCCGTGGCTAAGCCTCACCCCTACCTGAAGCACCAGGTTTCAACGCTGCAGGGAAGGGGCGGTTCGGACCTCCCAGGCCAAAAGGATCACACAGCCTGACATGGAAGAAAGCACACCTTTATTCCAGCCCCCATCCTCCCAGGCCCCAACACCGTGGCGCCTGGCGTCTGCGGCACCCAGTCCAGAAGATCCCAGGGAACACAGTCCCATGATGTAGCGTCTCAGACCCCCCAAAGCGGGGTGCCTGGCGCCCACTGCAGGTAGGGCTGGGGAGCAGGGCCCAGACCCTGAGCAGCAGCAGAGAAAAGGCGCCGTGTGAGCCGGGGACATGGTGCGGAGCCCCAGCTATGGGATCGAAGCCGCAGCAGCTGCGGGAGGGCCCTGCTCTGGCCATCACTGGTCCTGGCTACAAAGTCACCCGGAAGGCGAGGACAAACCCACGTTTGGGCTCCCGGGCGCAGGCCAGCGGCAAAGGTAGTGTAAACACATCTGAAGGTGGGGAGTGCCTGATGGCCAAGCTGGGTGCTCTCGGGGCTGGGAGGTGCCCGTGTCGCAAGAACCATAGGGCTGAGCCAGTGAAGGAGACTGGAGACAGAGGGGAACAGGGCTCTAGGACACTGACTGGGCCCAGGAAGGAAGGTTCCACAGAAACGGGGGAGCTGCCGGGACCGGCAGACAGGGAGGGAGTATGGGCAGAGACAGGAGACCAGGGGAGAGATAGGGTCACAGAAGGGAGCAGAGGGGCAGAGAGGGCACTGCGCCTGGTCTTCTGACCTTCTGTGCCCTACTTCAAGTGGCTCTGTGAGCTCTGGGCTGGGCCTCTGCTCTCAGGCTCTCTTGACCTGTCCAGGTTCCTCCTGGGTCAAGTCGGCTGCTCGGGGTCTCCCGACAAGGCAGGGGTGAAGGTGGGACGGGACCGGCTCGGCCCTGCTGCCTCCGCCCCTACCCCTAACCAGGTTTGGGCCCCGGCTCCTCCTCCTTCCTGCCCCAGCCTGCCCCTGCTAGTCTCGCCCAGGTGATTCCCGGTCAGCTCTGCCCGGAGGCTCCCCTGAATCACAGGCCATCCTCACAGGTGGGATGGAAGGTGAGAGAAAGGGTGAGAGGGGGAGATTCTGGGAGGGGTGAGGATGGAGGGGGGCCTGGGAAGAGACGGGGAGTGACGGCTGGGATCACGTTGTCAAGCCCAGTGCCAGCAATGCGGTCTGCCCTTAATCCCCAGGACCCAAGTACAGAGAAAATCTGAAGAGAGGTATTTAAGAATGTATGTAATTGGAAAAAAAAAAAAAAAAACCACTGTGTGCGCGCATCAGGGTTTAAAAAAACAAACAAACAACTTTAACTCATCATCTCCAAACTTCCTTAAAAGTGTTTTTTCAGTTGCGCTACGTTACTCACTCTAGCGGCACCACCTCAAGTAACCAGAAGATACACAGGCTGGATTTTCGATTTCCTAACAGTGGTTCTCAACCTTCAGGACCGGGAGGAGGACTGGGAGCTTGCGGATTTGGATTTCGGATTGGATTTTGCAAGGCGGCCAAACCACCTCCAGGAGCTCCCATGCCCACAGGCGACAGAGGGCAAGGAAGGGCGTTCAGAAGATCTTGGCGTTTTGGAGCCTCGGGGAAGGGGCGGGGACCGTTCGAAGGGAGAACTTGCCTTTCTAGCAAGTCCCCAGGTTGGGGTCACTGCTACGCTCCTGCCAACCGCGCTCTGTGTCCCCGAGGATTTCATTAGTCCTTCCACCTCCGCGTTCTCCCTGACTGCTGTGTCCCTGGCCCGTGATGTTGCTGCTTGCAGACCTCCGGGGATCAGACGCTCACTACCTACAGTGGCCTTCTGGGCGGCTGCCGCTAACGCCTGCCAGGGTCTGCAGCAGTGGAATGACACCTGGAGTGAATGGGGCACCTGCCCAGGCTCCGGGACATCACGGTTCTGCAAAAGCAGCTTCAGCGGGACCAGTGGGGTGGGGTGGTTGTTGGTACTTGTTGGAAAGATCTAAGCAGAGAGGATAGGATGGTCTGTCCCACCCACCCGCTCAGCGGTGCCCACGTAAGCAGGGAATACTACGATTCCTAGGGTGTCTAGCTAGTAAAGGTTTTGTGCAGCCTGTTTCCTTTCCTTTCCCCAAAGCCTTGAAGCCAGCTTTTCTCTGCACTTGGGCCGGTCACAGTTGTGCCCGCGGGAGGAGCTGGTTTCTGACAGGTGTGTGTGGGTGGGTGGAGGCGGGGGACAGATGAAGGGAAGGATGCTGGAGGCCAGACAGAAGCTGATCCTCAGGCCACAAGACAACCTGCTCTGGAGGAACAGGACCAATCCCACACCCTCTTTCCTGGGGCCTCCGGAGGCCCAGGAAAGTGGAGAAGCCCCACCCCACCCTCTCCTGATGGGCTCAGAGGCACTGGAGCTGGAGGCCACAAGCCCAGTGACACGCATCCCCGTGTCATCCCCATATCCCCAGGCCAAGGATGCTGACGCTTAGCTGTCAGAGCAGGGCAGTGCGGAAGCCACCCAGGCCACTTCTTATTCCACCATGGAGGGGGAACCCAAGCCCAGAGAGTACATGAGACTTTCCTGAGGTCACACAGCGGGTTTGCAACCAGCTCCTGTAAAGGCCCAGGATCTTTTGAGGCAGAGCTGGCTAGAAGCCACTGGTGTTAGCCAGAGTTTTGGTCACCTATAGCAGCAACTTTCAGGAAAAGGACCTTCCAGAATGCTCCTAAGAGAAAGAGGAGTGTCTCAGAGGGAAATCATGGAAAGGTGTCATGGGGGTTCACCTAGGAAGGGGAGGGTCATGGATTAAAGCTTCTTCAAGGAAGGTAGAGGGCAGGGCTTTTACCCTAACAGAACTCTAGAGACAACATTCATCTTGTCTTCTGCTAAATGGTGCTCCCTAGAGTTTTGTCTCTTGTGCAGTGCACAGCCTGTGCAGCCAGGCAGGGAGGCCTGGTTAATGCAGTGGGGGATCAGAGGAGAGGTCTCAGGTCATGTGTACAGGGGTTCTCAAGTCTGGATTCCTGGGCCACTCCAGACCTACTGAGCTAGAATCCTTGCAGCTGGTGCTTCCCTCTCAGGGAAAATCCCTGGGTTTAGGAACAAACCTGAGCTCACTCAGATAGCAATGGGTATATCTGGCTTGGTTGAGAAGTTCAACAGGCAGGGGCTAGGCCCTAAGGCTGGGGAAGAGGTGCCTGTTCCCCTGAAAGCATCTCCCAGAGGTTGGTAGCCCCCAAACCCCACCCCGGAGTCTGAGGGGAGACTGGTGTCTGGGAGCAGAGGGCCAGCACCTGTGCCGGCTCGGCCTCATTTTCCGGAGAATTGGCCTGGTCTGGCCTTCTCCAGCTTCTGGCGCCGATCGAGGGGGATCTCCTGCAGACTGATGCCGTGATTGCTTGCCCTGCGGGAGAGAGGGCGGCAGCTTCAGGGCAGGCGATTGGGAACACGTGGTCAGGCACCAGGCAGGAGACCCGGAGAAGGGAGAAGGCGTGAAGGGGCCGGGAGGCTGGCTCCTCACCCAGGCTGCAGGTCGGGCGGTTTTGGGATGGGCTTGTTGAAGCCGCGTCTGCCCACCAGCCAGTACGTGTCTTCAGCGCCCTTGCCCTGGGGAAACACGTGCGAGGGGAGCACTTAGGCGGCTGGGTGGGGATCGCGTGGATCTCGAGGTCTGAGTGGAACCCGGCCTGGGCGCAGGACGGGGCGGGGCTTAGCCTCACCTTCAGCTCCGTGCGGCCTCGCACCTCGGTCTGGAAGCCCTGGTCCAGAGCGCGAAGAATGCGCACGGTGCTCATGTTCACGTGGATACGGTAAGCTGGGATGACAGAGGAGGCGGGGATTTCGGGACTCCCCTCCCGCGGCCCCTCCCCCGTCCCCTCCCCACCAGCTATTCTCCCAAAGCTCCCTGAGTCGCCCCCCACCCCAGCCCGCCCCGCCCTGCCCCACTCACGCAGGCCCGTGGACTCCATGCGTGAGGCGGTGTTGACCGTGTCCCCAAACAGGCAGTACCGCGGCATGGTGAGGCCCACCACGCCCGCCACGCACGGGCCTGCAGGGACGCGCAGGGTGGGTGGCCAGGGTCTGGGCTGCGGCTGGGGCGTGGGGGGGGCGACCTAGCACCTCAGGGGAGGCTGGCACCCCATCTCCACCAGCTCCCCAAGGCAACACTCTCAGGGTACCTCTTGGTCACAATGGGGTGTCGAAGGTGGCTTCAAGACAAATGACCACCCCCACCCCCCGCCACCCCCCACTCTGCAAGCTGGCATCCTGTCTCGGGATTGCGGAGCCGGCCGCAGAAGATGAGCCTGAGGGCCCGGGAGTTACCCGAGTGCAGGCCAATGCGGATGCGCACGGGCACTTCGGGCATGTGGCGCATTCGGAAGGAGCCCACGGCGCTGAGGATGTCCAGAGCCATATTGGCAATCTCAGCTGCGTGCCGCTGCCCGTTCCGCTGGGGCAGCCCCGAGGCCACCATGTAGGCGTCCCCAATTGTCTCCACCTGAGGGAACGGGTCATGCGGCTTCAGCTCTGAGCGCCCCTCTACCCCGCAAAGCCATTGTCCCTTGGCAGGGGACCTCAACGGGGGTCAATGCGGGGATCTGGGGGAGGCCTCCAACCTGGGTGGGGGGAGGGGCCTGGCAGAAGGGACAGAAGCACTGCAAAAGGCTTGCCATCGCCCCCTCACCCCACCTTGTAGACGTCGTGGGAGCCGATGATGGCGTCGAAGAGCGTGTAGAGGTCATTGAGTAGGTCCACCACCTCGATGGGCTCGCTCATGGCTGAGATGGTGGTGAAGCCCACGATGTCGCTGAAATACAGTGTCACCTCCTCAAAGTACTCAGGCTCCACAGGTGTCCCCATCTTCAGGGCCTCGGCCACAGAACTAGGGGTGGCGGGCCGCGGGGTGACTGCCAGGGCCGCGCCCGAGGGGCTGCTCTCCCGCTGCCCCCCGCCCCTCCCACGGGCACCCACGGCGGCAGCATCTGTGTGAGCAGCCGGTCTGTCTTCTGCTTCTCCAGCTCCAGCTCCTCCGTGCGCTCGCGGATCAGGTCCTCCAGGTTGCTGGAATACTGCTCCAGCATCCGCAGCATCGAGTCGATGATGTTGGTTTTCCGGCCCTTGTTGATGCTTTTGAACTAGGGGCAGGAGGACGCTGGTGGGACCTGGGCCGCCATGACCCTTGCCTGCAGCGGGATCGTGCCTGGTCCCTGCAACCCTCCCCTCCCCCTTCATCTTTTACTCATCAACCATCCCCTCCCCCCGGGGGATGCCAGGCCCTGTGTTTTCATGCATTAGCAGGAGGCCTAATGGAAACGGGGGTTCCCAGAGGCCAGCTACCGTCAGCTAGCAATTGACAAGGCACCGGAACCAGCCCAGCCTTTGGACTCCCAGGCCAGTTGTCTCTCTGCCACCCTGTGCCCAACATTTCTCCCACCTAGAGCTCTGTCTCCAGCTCCAAAGGCCTCCACAGCCCCTGTTCTAACTCTGCCCCCGCCTACCCCCAGTCCTCAGACTACCCCTCTGGGAGATAGCCTGGAGATCAGACATCCTGCTCCTCTGCTTCCCCAGGCTGTTGGCACAGGGCCAGCCCAGCCCTAGCCCAATCCCAGCCCCTGACCTGCTCGAAGGTGCGGTCCAAGGAGGGCCGGAGTTCTGGCTGCTCCGCCCAGCACTGTTTCATCAGCTGGATGCACTCTATGGGTGCCTGGTCCACGGACACAGAGGGCCGGCACAGCGGAGGGGGACTTCGAACCTTCTGCACCACTTCTGGAGGCATAAGGGGGCCAGGAGAGTCCACCTCTACTCTGACCTGACTGTCGAAGCCCAACATGGGGCACTAGATGGGGGTTCTCTAAATCAGAGCTTGGCTGCAGGGAGGGGAGGGTCGGTGGAGCAAGAGGAGGACTTGAACCCTGGGGGGCGGCAGAGCGGAACGCTGTTGCACGTAACAAGAGGGAGGTTTGGGTGATCAAGGTTGGGGCGAACAAGGATCTAAACCAGATCCAACCGTTCTTCACGCCCTTCTCCCAACACTGCCGCCTCCCTGGGGCCCCTAAGAACAAGAGAGGAGCCTGCTCCCCCAGCTGGAGGAGAGGCTTGGGGCCAGGACGAGGACAGAGGTCTAACAGCCACCCCGTGCATCCCGGTGCTCGGTTCTCCACTGCCCTGGCCCTTCAGATCCACGTAAGGGAGGACCACATAATTACGCCTCAGCTTCGGGCTTTCGGAAAAAGAGGCTGGGTCAGACGAGGCTGTGCCTCACAGCAGGCCGCCTTTCTAGTCCAAAGGCCCACGCGCGAGGGCGGCGTACCCTCGGCAGTCAGCTCCAGCATGGCGTAGGGCGTGCTGCGACACACGACCTCCTGCATGATGATGCCCAGGCTGAAGACGTCACCGGCCAGCGTTCCCCTGCGCTCCAGGGCCGGGTCCCGAAGCAGCTCCGGAGCTGTCCACAGCTGGTCTGGGGTCCGAGGAAGGGGGCGTGGGCATGTGGAGGGCCTTGGGGGCGCTGGGGACGGACCCCCCCCTTCTAACCAGAAAGGCCAGGCCCGCACCCACTCACGAACTCCCAGCCTGAGTCTGGCCCGGCTACCTGCAGCTGCCCTCCCAGGAAAAACTACCAGCCAGCCAACGCGGACCTTAGAGAGAGCAGGGTCCTCGAAAATAGGCTCCTCCCTTCAGACCCAGCGGAGCGCAGAGGAGACTCCGCCCTTCAGGCACAAGCCACGCCCCCGCCCCGCCCCAGTCACGGATCCCACCCTTCTCATCTCAAAAGTCTCAAGACCTTCTCCGTGCAGGAGCCACGTCCAGGGGCTGTGGACTGGAGAGCATGTGAGGGCGTAGGGCGGGGAGGAGGGACCCTGGAAATAATGGGAATCTTGGGGGTGCCCTTCCACGCGGGAGACAGCCCTGGAATCCTACCCTCGGCTCTGGGAGGTTCCGCTAACACCCGCTGCGCTTCCAGCAGTCGCCCCTGGCCGTGGTCTGTGACTTTGAGCACGAACCTCCCGTCCACCACGCAGTTCCGTGACTTAAGTCGCCCGTGGGCCACACCTCGATGGTGCAGATACCTCATTCCCTGGAGGAGTGGGAAGGAAGGCGGCCTCAGCCCCGCGGCTCCCTGCCCCGTCCTCCCCGCCACGCCCGCACCCCACACACCTTGATGAGGTCGAGCAGGAGGGAGGATTTGAACATCCAGTCCAGCTTGATGTCTCTCTGGGCGAGGAGGTCGTGGAGGGAGCCCCGGGTGCAGTGCTCTGAGACCACAGCCAGCATGCCTTCCCCGGCAGCCGAGCCACCGGCTCCCGTGCCCAGGAAGAGCCCCAGGTAGAGGGCCACGTTCTCGTGCCGGAGCTCCAGGAGCTGGAAGCAACGTGGGAAGGAGACCTGTTACTCAGGCCGGTTTCTGAGTGTCCCAGCGCAGAAGATGGGATAAGAATGGGGAATGGAAAGGTCCCTGGGGGTGCAGAGGGGCTGGCTTCCACAGATCACCTCTCTTTCAGAGTCCCAGGCGGCCAGGCTTTAGCTTCAGGTTAGGACTGAAAAGGCAACCTTGCCTGGGGAACCAGGACCCGGGCACCTTCTGCTGGATTAGCGGTGAGACTTTGAACTGCTGGGCTTTAGGGGGAAACAATCCATGGAGAAGCCCCCCTGGCCAGCGCCCTCCCCTTCTGATGTAACAGCCCCGTAGAGAGAACCCGGCAGAAGCCTCCCTGCTTTCAAAGAAAGCACCAGACTTGGGTGTGCGGGGCACGTCCCAGGGCCACCTCGCTTGGTTCTGTCACTGTGTCAGAAATGTCCGAGACTCCCAGCTTCCCCAGGTTAGGGAGGAAGGGACTGAGCAGTTAAGCTGTGGTCCCAGAGGAGGACAGCCCCTCCACCCTCCAGTCTGGGCGAGCTGGAAATACCAACAGTTGTCCTTTCTCACTTTCCTCCAGTCCAGTGGGGGGGCTTCCTTTCATCTGAGATGCCTGCCATTAAATGGTGACTTAGCGGTTGACCCTAAGTCCCTCTGCAGCTGTGGCCAAGAGCTCCGGTGGAGGCCGCAGGGAAGGAGGCCAGGCCAGGGCTGCATCATGCAAGGGGGCCGTAAGGGCAAAGGGCCAGACTAAGCCCGTCTACAGGCTGCCTGCCAGCTGTCCCCTTCGCTTAGCATGTGTTCACTAAGCCATGCTGTGCAAGTGGCTGGACGAAACTGGAAAGCCCTTTTTAACTTTCTGTCATTCACTCAACAAACATTCATTACGTCTCTCTAACGTCCCAGACACCGTGTTGGGTGCCAAACAGGCAGTGATGCGGCAATGATGTCCTCACCCTCACTTAGCTTACAGACCAATGAAGGAGGCAGGTAAGAAATACACCAGAGGGGCGCCCGGGGGGCTCAGTCGGCGGGGCGTCCGACTCTTGATTTCGGCTCAGGTCGTGATCTCACGGACGTGGGATCGAGCCCCGCTGCAGGGAGTCTGCTTGGGATTCTCTCTCTCTCTCTCTCTCTCTCTCTCTGCGCCCCTCCCCCTTCTCTAAAATAAATAAAGAAATCTTTAAAAAAAAATAGGCAGGCCCACACTGAATGCACAATGATCAATCATGACAAGCACACCAAAAGAAAGGGCTAGTTTTATGAAGGAGCATGGAAATCTGCTTTAGAGAGGCGGGAACACTTCCACCGAGACCTACTGGTCTCTCCCACACTGGGGTCTACTTCTGTACCCAGATGCAAAGAGAAGGCAAGGAAGTTAGGAAATGATGGCCACCCCACCCCGCACCCCATACCCCCCACCATGGGCCCACTTTCACCTTGGAGAAGGCTGTCTTGGTGGCTGGACGAATAGCAACGTGCTGATTCCCGGGGAATTTCTTCAGCCAAACCCAGTCTCCCTGGAGCAGAGATGGGAGTAGTGAACTCAGTTTTTCTTTTTTTTTTCTTTCTTTCTTCCTTCCTTCTTTTTTTTTTTGTTTTTTTTTTTTTTTTTGCCTTGTGTGAACTCAGTTTCTTAAAACCCTGCATGGCGAGGAGCCCTAGGGCCTCCCCATTTCCTCTGGTCCCTGCCCACATCTTCCCTGTGACACAGAGCCTCAGTAACGAAGGGCTTGAGGTCTGGGGGTCCACTTTGAGGCCAGCTGGGAGGGAGCCCCTGCCTTGCACGGCTGTCCTCACCCCCTCAGATGTGCCCACCAACAGCCTTGCTAAGCAAACCATCACCACCACATATAGCACTGAAACCACAGTCCTTGGCACGCTCTGTTGCCATGAGAGAGCACTATGCTAAGGAGTCAGGAGTCTGGGAAGATCAGGCTTTTTATTATAGTCGAACAGCGAAGGCCAGGCAGTTCCCCTCCAGGCTCTGAGCTGCCCCGTCCTCAGCTATTGGTCCGGCTGGTTCATGGGGACCCAGGTGACCCGGTAGGAGCCCCCGCATTTTCTCTGTGACCTGTCGCTCGGGTGGAACTCTGAATCTCCATCCTGCCCTCCTGATTAGCTGAGCTCTCCCAGCTCTCTCTGACTCTGTTCACAATTCTGCCCGCCTCCCACCATGTACAGCCTGGCTGAGCCACAGTAAAGATCCTAACGCTCTTTTGTGACTTTCTTTTCCCCCTCTAAGGCTTGCTGTCCCTGAGTCTGAGCTGAACTGGGTGGCAATATTGGGTTGGGGCCAAGACGTGGGTCTGTCTTGAGTTGGGGATAGCCCGGTCTGGAAACTCCCCAAACTGAACAAGCCCATGTCCTGAAAATGTCATTTTTATGACCATGAGACCACTTCCCAGGGGACTTTTTGTCCCAGCCTTTCTGGGGAGGCCCATACCCTCTGGTAACCTGAAGTCTTGGATCACTGAGGGGACAGGGCCAGGGCCCGGGGCGCCCAACAGGACAGGGGATGGCTTCAGTGGACACACCAGGCTGCGTGGTCCCAGTACCCCCACCCCCCACCCCCCACCCCGAGTCAGCCTCCAGCCTCTGAGCCACTGGGATTGGCCTTTAAGGAGGACTCATCTGGGTAAAGGCTAAGACGAAATCCTGGGGCAGGAAGGATTCCCAGACCCTCCCCTTTGGGGAACCCATGACTTCTTCCCAGAAACCCTCCTGGGCTCCTATCACCATGTCCGGGGGGCCTGCAGGGTACGATGCAACTCCGGGACTGGAGCTGGGCCTGGCCGGGGGTAAGGCTCACCTCATAGATGCCAATGTTGGAGCTGTCCGAGGGCTGGCTGGGGACGCTGCGGATGTCCGACGTGCTGCGGGCGGCCAGACTCGATCGGCTCCCCTGGACCACCTGGAGGGCAGAGGTCAGTGCAAGGGGTCAGAGTCCCGGGTTGAGGTCAGGCTGAGTTCTGGGGTTTACAGAGGGGAGCGGAAGAACTCTTTATTAGGGAAGGTGATGACGACATTACTTCCCAATTGCGCTGCCCTTTACAGTTCGCAAGACAAACAGGTCTGTTTTCTTGGAGCCTCACGCTGCCCCAGGAAAGCAGCAGGGACAGCGGGGAGCCAGGCCAGAAGCCAGACCTTCATGCGTGGGGGCAGAGGGTAGGGGGACAGGGCAGGGGGACAGATGCACAGGGAAGGACACTTGGAGGGTTGGCTCTCCGCCAAAGGTCCCCCTGCCTCCCCGCCTCCCCCACCTTGCGCGTGCTGCCCCCGTGCGGGTGGAGAAAGGTGATATCGTCCAGAGTCAGGATGATCTTGTTGGGGCCAGAGACCATCTGGATGTGAAGTAGCCGGTGCCTGGTAGGGAAAGGATGTCATCTGCTCAGAGGGGACCAAAAGCCCTGAGAGGAGGCCGGCAGGGAATAACAGTTCAGGGAAAAGCAGCCACCCCCAAACCAAACAACCTCTGGCGGGCCACCCCTTGGGGCGCCCCCTCTCCCCCAGCCCTCCCTTGCTGCCCAGATGCAGCTGTGACAGGAGGAGAGCCATGCTCGTCCCCTACTCACCTCACGTAGTGGGCCAGGAAGGCCCCCATCAGCCCCATCCCGACCACCAGGAGGAAGCCGGTAAAGACGAGGCTGGGCTCCACTCCTGGAGAGGAGAGAGGAGGGAGGCTGAGGACCCTGCGGCCAGGGGGAGCACCCTCTCTATCCAGGTGCAGTCATGTCAAATCCTGAAGGTTCTAGCAAAGGTGGATGGGAGCCCAGAATGAGGTCTCGGGAAAGGCCATGGGTTCAGCAGAGGCGAGCCTCTGGCAATGCTAGAAAGGTTCCTACAGGGGTATGGGGGCTTGGCAAGACAGGGGTTCTGCACAAGCCAGGGGCCTGAGGAGGACCTGGAAGGAGTCACGGGAGGGGAGTTCACTCTCTTTCACTACTTTGTGGAGGGTCAGCGCTGACTGTCCCAGTGGGGGTTGGGGTGCTCGCCCTCACCTCCGTTGCAGATGACGTGTGGCTCAAACCAGCACGAGGGGTCGGGCCCGGGGGCTCCTCCTCCTCTAGGGAAATGCACCGGGGTCCCAGCCGAGCGGAGGGAGCCCCGGGTGGGGTCCAGCACGTATGTGGCGAAGAGCCGGTCCCCGGCCGCATCCGTGTCCAGCAGCACGAAGGCAGGCTCCTCGCCTCCTCCCAGGGCCCCGCAGAAGCCGGGCACCCGGGCATCCTGCATGTGGCGGGCCACCGCGGCTCCAGACACCCAGCCGCCCCCTGAGGCCGACCGAGCCCGCGCCACGCCCCCCGCCAGCAGGAAGACCGCATCGTAGATGGTGCCGAAGAGTGGGGACACCTGCGGAAGGAGAGGACGGCTCAGGGCTTGGGGACACCGCCCACAAGCGGGCGGACTGGCCCACCTAGCCTTTCACGGCGTCTTTCAAGTCCCCAAGCCTCCGTGTATAGACTGTTCACACCTGGTTCGTGTTAGAGAGCTTCCCGGTGCCCAGGGTGCTCTCTCCTCCTCTCTCCCCATTGGCTCTCTCCTCCTCGTTCACCAATGGGTCTCTCCTCCTTTCTCCCCATTGGGTCTCTCCTTCTTTCTCCCCATTGGCTCTCTCTCTCTTTCTCTTTCTTCCCATTGGCTCTCTTCTCCTCTCTCCCCCCAATGGGTCTCTCCTCCCCTCTCCCTTTTGGCTCTCTCTTCCTCTCTCCCCATTGGCTCTCTTCTCTCCCCTCTTCCTGGCTGACCTTCCCTCTTTCCATGGTTCTCAGGGTCTTCTCACAGCTGGGTACTCCTCTCCACCATTGACAGCTCCTCCCTCCCCTTTCCTGTTGGTTGTCCTGCTTTTGTTGTTAATATCATTACCTCTCATTCACCTAAAAGCCTCCTTTCCTACCTTTTGGTTGGCTTCTATCTTCTATTTTCCTTCTTTTCTTCCCCCAAGGCTATCACCCCATTTCATCAAGCTTATTTTTCCTAGTTCCCATCTCTTCCAGTGCCAGGCACTGTGTAAAGCAGTAGGCGATACTGGGATATTGGTAAGATAGAGTCCCTATCCCAAGGAAATCTCTCTTCTAGGCGGGGAGTCAGACACAGAGGCTAAGGCAGTGCCATGGGGGAAGGTAGCAGGGAGGAGGGAGGAGGAGAAGACGTCCAGAAGAAGTGACCATCATTCAGGGAGGGAGTCAGAATTATCTGGGAGAGGGGAGGGGCAGGAGACCTGGTCAGCCACCTGAAGAGATCTGCAACTAGCCCAGGCAAGAGAAGTCCCTGGGAGGCTCTGAACAGGGGTGTGACACACTCAGATTTGTCCAATTTCTGAAGTTTGAACTGATCGTTGGGTGGAGAAAGGCCTGGGCAGGTAAGCACTGAAGCAGATACTGTCTGGAAGATTCTGTTTGAAGATGTAGGTCAGAGGGGCCATGGCCTGAACCAGGGCAGTGACGATGAGAATGGAGAAAGTGGATGGATTCAAATGACTTTTACCAAGTAAAAGTGACAGGACTTGATGTCTGGATGTGTGTGTGAGGGGGTGGGGGCCGGGAAGGTGAGAGGAATCAAGGGTCACTTCCAGGGGTCTCACAGGGAGCTAGGTGGAAGGTTGTGCAAGTTAGGGAGAACTAAAGATGCTTTTTTCATCACTTCCTCCACTCACCCCTCCATCCCATCCCATCCCATCCCATCTCATCACTGTGCTTAACTGACACTTGTTCTCCTCTTCTTATTGACTCTTCCCATCCTTTCTCCCATTGTCTACCCCAAATCCTCTTGGAGGAGACTAGGGGCATTGGTGGGGGGAATATCTCACAGCTGTCTCTCAAGTTCAACCCTTTGAGTGGGACCTTTGTGGTGGTTAATTTGCTGCCCACTGACATCTAAACCCCCTTCTGTCTTAGTGGTGTCCAGCCCCCTCCCCGTTCTATGAATGGTATAGAGTTAGAAGGTCTGAACTGAGATTCTGGAATCCCAGGGAATCCTGGGTATTAGTTGTTTGTCGGGAGTACATTGTGGATCTCAATGATCACGGAAGCTCCCTGCTCCTTCTAGAGATCTTTCTGCTTCTCACAAGAGGTCAAGGCTCTCAAAAAATTATGACCAGCAGATGAAGCCCCAGAGGAAACATCTCTAAACAGGGCATGGAGATTGGATCTGCAACCTTCCCTCTCCCTGTTCTCTTAAGGACACCAGCAGCGTATTCTGGACTGTGTTGGAAGTGGGTTTCCTTTGAAGCAGACGGCCAACATTGCAGGGTAGAGTTCACTAGGGTCCGCTGCTTGGAGCTGGGTTTGGGAGGTCTCATGCCCTCACTCTGGAAGCAATCCCAGTACACAAAGATGCCCCAAGCAAGACCAGAGTCTCTACACTCCCCAGGAAACTTCAGAACAGGTAGGGCTGCTGGTTAGTTTCTCCCTACTGATGCCATCCTCTGACTGGACTGACTCTATCAACTTCTCTCCTCATTGCCTCTATCCTCCTCTCCTCTCTCCACCATCTCCTGCTCTCTTCCCCCTCCAGCTCTCCTCTTCCCACCTCCCTGGTCCTTCTACCTGCTCCAGATTGAGGTCAGAGGGCAGCTCCTGGTGCTTCTGGGCCCTGCGCAGGCTGTCCATCACGCTGCCTCCCAGGGGACAGTGACGCGTGAGGGTGAGCACCGCATCATGGGCCCTACGAAGCTGTGAGCTGTTGGCGAGCATGGCCAAGGCGTCCGGGCCCGGGGACAAGGCGTAGTGGAGAGTGTCGAAGGGCAGGAAGACCAGGGAGCCATCAGCCAAGCCCAGCTCTTCTGCAGCCTGCAGTAAGCAGCGCTGCTCCTCGCCGCCGAGCAACACCGAGTGCATCACCATGATCACCGCTGCGGAGCGACGGAGATCCCGGCTCAACACAGCGCCCGGCTGCCTGCGGGCCTGCACCGCCTCCCCCTCCCCCGCACCCTGCAGGGGAGCCTACCGCTGACTCTGGGCCCATCCCGGACCCTCCTCAGGGCCTCCCGGGCTCCGGACACGTCCGAGGGTTCCATGGTGGTCACCAGGGCCACGGGCAGACCCCGGGCCCTGAGCGCGGTGGACAGAGAGCGTCCCGCCTCCACCCACAGGTCCTGGGGCGCGGTGACCAGGGCCACGCGCGCCCAGCGGAAGGCGCGGAGGAGAGCGTAGAGGGCGTCCGCTGCGGGCGTCCCGGCGGGGGCCGTCGTGCCTGCCGCCCGCGCCCCCGGGCAGCCCCAGGGCGCCAGCGCCACCCCCGCCTCTTGGGCTAGGAGTTCGGCCGGCCGGCAGGCTGCGGGGTTCACCGGCCCCACGAGGCCCGAGACGCGCCCCAGAGCGGAGGACACCGCCCCCAGAGAGCCCGGCGTCCGGCACGGCTCGGGCAGCAGCGCGACATCGAAGCGGGGGCTGCCTTCCAGCGCCGGGTCACGATTCAGGCGGGCAGCGGCCAGGCGGGCGGCCAGGTCCGGGCGAGAGCGGGCGAAGATGGGGTCACAGGTCCAGGGGCCGAGCACCCCCACTGTGAAGACGGCGGAGAGGGCGGAGGGGGGCGGGAGGAGCAGCAGCAGCAGCAGGAGCCAGAGCCGAGGCCGGGGCCAGGGCAGGGCGCCGGGGACGCGGGGCAGGGACAGAGCCCACCGCGCGGGGGCGCAGAGCAGGGGGTCCGGCAGCCCACCCGCAGGGAGGATGCTCCCGCTCATCGCCGGCTTCTGAAGAAGAAGCGGGGTTGGATGAGCAGGTGAAGCCCCCAGAACTCTCTTAGGGCTCTGTCCGCAACGCCCCAGTTTCTCCAAGCGCAACTAACCCGGGACATGGATCCACTTCCACAGCCCCCTCCTCTGGCTTGGACGACTCTTTGGGGATCAAGAGCATGGCCTGCAAGCCCCCTGCACCACCCCCTCCAACCCCTCTGCTTCTCCTGCTG
The DNA here is from genome assembly GCF_002288905.1 of Enhydra lutris kenyoni. NCBI lineage: Eukaryota > Metazoa > Chordata > Mammalia > Carnivora > Mustelidae > Enhydra > Enhydra lutris. The sequence goes on along the minus strand of NW_019154166.1, from coordinate 2,623,429 downwards.
CCTGTTCCCCTCTTGCGTGCCCTTCCTCCCTCCTCAGGCCATCAGGGGTCAGTGGAGACACGCTCATGCCCTCCTCAGCTCCATCTGGGGCAGAAGGGACCCGCCAGTCCCTGTAGAGGGGCCTCTACCACTCACCGGAAAGTCCGGGGCTTGGGCCCAGGCCCCGGGTGAGGGGTCACAGGGCAGATCCCCGTTCTGACGCCCTCCCACAGGTCTCCTTTGCCAGCGGGGCCCAGGGCGGGGGTGTGGGAACAGCTGTCCGGAGCCCTTAATCTCCCCAAGCTGATTAGGGTCCCTTAATCAGGCAGGGTGGAGTTGGTGGAGGATGGGGCTCCCCCGGGCAGGATCTATCCTAGCTGCCAGGCAATCAGCAGGTCTTTCTCCTCTGTCCATCTCAACCTCTGAGGCTCTCAACCTCCGTGCGGAACACCCAGCATGAAAGCAGCTGCAGGTCCCCCTTTTCAAGCTGCTGCCGCATTGCCCTGTTCTGCCCGGAAAGCAATCACATGAGCCCTTTGGGTGATCAGTTTCCCTGGGGTGAGGAAGGAGGAGGGGAGTGGAGAGGGAGGGGGTGTCTCTCAGGCTCCTTCTCTCCAGTCATCTGTTTCTACTCTTGGCCCCCAAGTCCAAGCCCCATCCTTTGGCTGGCAAAGTCCATATAAGGCCAAACCCAAACCAGTCTGATTCCTGTCTTTCTTCTTTCATCAGCCCACACTTAATTCTCTGATTTCTGCTTCTCCATGCCTAGAAACACGGCCTCTGGGCCTTGGAAAGGCAGAACTCCAAGAAATAATGGTGAGAGCTCCAGCCTTGGGCAGACCGTGGTTCAAATTCCTCCTTCCTGGCTTCGTGACCTTGCGAAAGTTGCTTAATCTCTCTGAAGGTTGTGAAAGGTACCTGTGATAATTAATATAGTGCCTGGACGATAGAGATAAATAAGACAAGTTTAAAGGAGACTTGCTTGACCATATATCAAAACTGATTACAAAGCTGCAATAATTAAGACATGCATGCAGTATTGGTGTGGGAATAAGCACGTAGAACAATAGAAAGAATAAACCATAGAGAACAGAGGGACAAACCCAGCAAAATAGAAATATGATGCATAAAAAAGTGGACCTTTCTTACTGGGGGCGGGGAGAGAATGAGTTATTCCACAAACGGGGCTGATTAGTTAGCCATATGAGAGCAGACAGGGTGAAGGGATAGGGTACGATTCCTCACGCTATACAAAATCAAATTAATTTAAAGACATACATAACAATCAAAACTTAAAACCATTTCAGAGAATCATTTTTCGGCCATCATGGCAAAGATTGTATCAGACAAGAATCCTCAGTGAGTGCTAACGCTAGTGGGAAATTGTAACAAGAAGCGGGATTGTTGCATGTCTTAAAAGAGCTCCCTACAGACTGCTTACCAGTTGGAAGGAAGCACAAAAAAATAGAAAGCATTTTATACAGTGGAGAGACTGGGCAACGCTTTGACCAGAGATCAAAATTGACCGATGAGGGGCAGATAGACATCTGTATTCTTCAAAACCATCATTATTCTAAAGACCGAGTTTGAGGAATCATTCTATATTAAAGGAAGCAAAAAGACCGTGACAATTAAATGTGATACCTGCTCCTAGTTTGGATCCTGCATTTAAAACTTCTATAAGGTTATGGGGCTCCTGGGGCACCTGGGTGGCTCAGTCGATAAGCATCTGCCTTCGGCTCAGGTCATGATCCCAGGGTCCGGGGATCAAGACCCGAATTGGGCTTCCTGTTCAGTGTGGAGTCTGCTTCTCCCTCTCCTGCTCCCCCTGCTTGTGCTCCCTCTCTCCCTGTGTCTCTCTCTGTCAAATAAATAAATAAAATCTTAAAAAAACAACAACAACAAAAGGTTATGGAGGCTCCTCGCTGGCTCCATCGGAAAAGTGTGTGACCCTAGAGCTCTGGTTCGTGAGCTCGAACCCCACGCTGGGTGCAGAGATTACTAAAAAAAATGAAATAAACTTATAAAAACAATAATCTAAAATGGCTATACAGTTATATGGTTTATAGGGTTATAAAAAGGCTATGCAGAGTGTTAACATCAAATCTGTCAACTCAAAATTGAGATATGAATGGGAGATTTGATAAGATGTATCTTTTAATTTTTTAATTTTTATTTTTTAAAGATTTTATTTATTTATTTGACAGACGGAGATCGCAAGTAGGCAGAGAGGCAGGCAGAGAGAGAAGGGGAAGCAGGCTCCCCGCTGAGCAGAGAGCCCCATGCAGGGCTCGATCCCAGGACCGTGGGATCATGACCTGAGCCAAAGGCAGAAGCTTTAATCCAGTGAGCCACCCAGGTGCCCCAATAAGATGTATTTTATCAATGTAAATTTATGATAACTGGTCTGTAAAATGTAAAAGACTATACCTATTCCTGGGAAATACACACCTGAAGTATTTAGCTGTAATAATAATGTATAATGTATGTCACATACCTTCAGATAATCAAGAAAAATATGATATGTATATGTATTATATATGCTATGTTTCATATATTACATGTATCAAGTGATAAACAAGTGGATAAAATGATAACATTGGGTCGACTAGGTAAAGGGTATATGAATGTTCTTTGTACCATTTAGTTTTGCAACATTTTTCAAATTATTTCAATTATGCTAATAAAATATTAACAAATACGTTAATTTTTTAAAAAACCCTTTTAGGTAAAAAAGAATATCTGTGTCAATTCAGAGTAGGAAAGAATTTCCCAAACAGACACGTGAAGTACAAACCATAAAGGAAAAGACTGATACATTTGAATACATTAAAATTAAAATGTCTGGGGGCACCTGGTGACTCAGTCAGTTAAGCCTCTGACTCTTGGTTTCAGCTCATGTTATGATCTCAGGGTCGTGAGACTGATCCCTGTATCGGGCTCTGTGTTCAGTGCGGAGTCTGCTTGAGATTCTCTCTCCCCCTCTGCCCCTCTCCCTGCTTATGGGCATTCTCTCTCTTTCTCACTCCCTTTCTCTAAAATAAATAAATAAATCTTTAAAATTAAAATTTCTGGGGGTGTCTATCTGGCTCAGTCGGAAGAGCATGCAACTTCTGTTCTCAGGGTCATGAGTTCGAGCCCCACGTTAGGTGTAGCAATTACTAAAAAAGAAAGAAAGAAACAAATTGCTTTTTTAAAATTTAAAAAGTTGAAACTGTCTGGTCAAAAAAGTATATCACAAAGAGGAAACATAAGCCAAAGACAGGAAGATAGCTGCAAAACATTAAGAAATGTTTACTACCCCAAATACATATGATATGAAAAAGTGAACAACCCACTAGGAAATGGGCAAATGGTATGAACAGGCAAGTCATGAGAAAAGCCTAAGGAAAAATGCCCAACCTCACTAATAATCAAGGAAATATGCTTAACATCTATCAGTTAGGGTTAGGGTTAGGGTTAGGTGGGATGATACCAAATGTTGGTGTGAATAGGGGGAGATACAACCCCTCCGTATTGGTGAGGAGGTTTAAACTGGTGGGCTGTTGGCAATGCTTGGTAGAGAGGAAGGACCCACTTGCAGGAACTACCTAAGAACATCATTTATTTGTGCCCAAACAGACTTGAATAAGGATTTGTTCATTCACTCAAAAAACACTCATGAATTTCTACTGGGAGACAACAGTGCATGAAGAGTTTAAGAATCTCATGGAGGTGAACACTTGGTCACTATACTGAGGGATTTTGAATACATTTTAAGTAAAAAAAAATTTGATGCCTGACCTATAGTAAATTCTCCAAGCCTAGCAGGTGTCAGTGTTCATTTTGATAATCCTGGGCATCTTTGTTTTTTCTCCCTTCCTCCCTCTTCCTTCCTTCCTTCCTTCCTTCCTTCCTTCCTTCCTTCCTTCCTTTTACTTTCTCTTTCTTTCTTTCTTTCTTTCTTTCTTTCTTTCTTTCTTTCTCTCTCTCTCTCTCTTTCTTTCTTTCTTTCTTTCTTTCCTTCTCTCCTTTCTGTCTCTCCTTTCTTTTTCACCTTACTTTCCATAGGGTTATTTTCCCCCAAAGCTCTCCTTTTCTGACATAACATCTCAATTTAGAATCATGGATTCTCTGTTCAACTCTTCCATTTCACAGATGATGAGACCAAGGCCTAGAGACTAATTTGGCTTAGTCCCTAATCTCCTGATTTTCTCCTGGGGTCCATCAAGTGACAGGTAATGTAGTTTGGAATGAAAGCCAATTTTTTGAAACTTTTTTTTAAACTGTGGTAAAATGGGCATAATATGAAATTCACCATTCTAGCTATTTTTACGTGTCCAATTCAATGGTGTTAAATACATTCACTGTCACCACTACCCATCCCTAAAACTTCATCACCCCAAACTGAATTCATCACCATACCCAGTAAACAATAATTACCCATTTCCCCTCCTCCCACCCCCCTGGCACCACCATTCTACTTTCTGTCTCTGTGAATTTGACCACTCTGGGTACCTCATAAATGTGGAATCCTACAGTATTTGTCCTTCTGTGCCCGGCTCATTTCACTCAGCATGATGTCCTCAAGTTTTGTCCATATTGTTGCAGGTGTCAGGATGCCCTTTTTTTTTTAATGCTGAATCATATCCCATTGTATGTATATAATAAGACATTTTGTTCATGCCTTCATCTGCCCGTGGACCCACGGGTGGCTCCTACCGTTTGGCTATTGTGAACAGCACTGCTGTGAACATGAGTGTACAAATCTTTTGGAGTCTCTGCTTTCTTTTGAGTATATATCCAGAAGTGGAATGGATGGGTCATACGGTAATTCTCTGTTTCACATTTTGGGGAAATGCCATACCGGTTTCCGGAGTGGCCACACCATCTTATATTCTAGTGGCAGAATATTTTAAATCCATCCTGGTCCTCATGCCAAGGTGACACGGCCGGATTGTGGCCACCACACTGACCCACCTCTTCCAATGACCCAGTCTGAGCTTGTATTTTTTCTTGTCTGTTGCCTCCTAAACTCACCTTCAGTCTGTCTGGTACTGAAGCTCCCCAGCCCTCAGACCTAAAGGGCGGGGCCAGCTCTTAAAGCGGCCACTCGGAGGGAGTTACCAGAGGGCAGAATTAAATTTAAATCCCACTCCTATAAATAACCGGGGCCACAGGTAGAGCTCCCCTCTGGAAGGTCTTGGTTTCTCTCCTCCAGGGAAGGGAAAGGTCTTTCCTCTGGGACTTTTATCCCTCACTCAATACCACCCACCCCCATCACCAAAGTCATGAAATTTGGAGTTGACAAAAGGAATTAGAAGTTTCCATTTGTGGAATCGCCACAGCTTGACAAGGAAAACCGTGATTCTTTAAAGTTTAAAAGGGGCAAGAGGACTTTTTTATCCCTTTTCTCTAATTTGGTCTGAATTGGAGAGTAGCAGATGATACATGGGGGATTCTGATGTTTAAAAAACAATTCAAGTTGAGGGGCGCCTGGGTGGCTCAGTGGGTTAAGCCTCTACCTTCCACTCAGGTCATGGTCTCAGGGTCCTGGGATCGAGTCCCACATCGGGCTCTCTGCTCAGTGGGGAGCCTGCCTCCCCCTGCCTCTCTGCCTACTTGAGATCTCTCTCTGTGTCAAATAAATAAATAAATAAATAAAATCTTAAAAAAAGAAAAGAATCCACTTTTTAAAAAAAGAATGCAATTATAGGGGCACCTGGGTGGTTAAGCATCCGACTCTTGGTTTTGACTCAGGGTTGTGAGATCGAGCCCTGTGTGGAGCTCCAAACTCAGCGTGGATTCTGTTTAAGATTCTCACCTTCTCCCTCTGCATCCCCCACACACACTCTCTCTCTCTCTCAAATAGATAAATACATATTTTAAGGATGCAATTCTATATAATATATGTAATAGAACATATTATATAAGATATATGTGTGTGTGTGTGTGTGTGTGTAGCAACTGGAAAGATGCTATTTTGCAGTCTGAAGACAGAGGAAGGGGCTGTGAGCCAAGAAGTACAAAGAACGCAGGTCTAGATGCCAGAAAAGGCCAGAGAAGGGATCTTCCAGAGCTTCCAGAAAGTCTTGCAAGACAGCCCTGCCCTGCTAGCCCGGGGGAAAGTGCATTCGGACTTCTGACTTCCAGAACTGGAAGCGAGTAAGTACACGCTATTTTAAGCCACCAGTCTTGTAGTGTTTGTTACCGCAGCCCTAGGAAACAGATACATGGGACCCTCTGTCTTCTTGGGTAGGTCCCGTAGGGTCTAATGGGAGAGAGTTGGGCTCACAGCCTACAGGAAGGTTCTCTTGCCAACGAGCCTCAGGGCATCATCAAGCAGGTTTGTTGTTAAGTCCCCAACAACACATGACATTTTAGCTGGTAGTGCATTTCTAGAATTGTTGCAGGTGTCAGAATGCCCTTGACAATTGGCAGGTGGCAATTCCTTGACAACCGAATGCACAGTCACCAAATTCCCCACCTTAAACCCAAGGAACATCCTCTTGGAGGGAAAGACGTTCCTCTTCATCTCAGTTGTACGAAGCTTGTGAAAGTTCTGCTCTCGGCATGCCCGTGTTCCTATGAGAAAATAACTGATGGTCAAAATGAGGATGTAGTCAAAACGGAAAGGAAGGTTGGCTGGCAGGACCAGCGTTGACCCCCCCCCCCCAAGTATCTGTTTATCAGCTGATATTTAAAACTCTGAATTAGCACAGAATACAGACAGGCAGTGTGAAAGCCGAATGGACAGCTGAACCCTTGGACAGCGTGGTGAGTACGAGACTCGGTCCTCATGGGGTTGGAAATCCGCATACAACTAGTGACTCCTTCCTAATATAACCAAGACTGGAAGTCTTACCAAAAACAGTCGGTGAAGTCATATTGTGTATGATATATGTATTCTGCACTGTGTTTTAAAAAAAATTTTATTTATTTATTTGACAAAGAGAGAGAGATCACAAGTAGGCAGGGCAGGGGCGGGGGGAAAGCACGTTCCCTGCTGAGCAGAGAGCCCGATGTGGGGCTTGATCCCAGGACCCTGAGATCATGATCTGAGCCAAAGGCAGAGGCTTAACCCACTGAGCCACCCAGGTGCCCCTGCACTGTGTTTTTACAATAGCGTTAGCTAAAGGAAAGAAAGTACACTTAAGAAAATCAGAAGGAAGGGGCGCTTGGGTGACTCGGTTGCTTAGGAGTCTGGCTTTGGCTCAAGTTGTGATCCCAGAGTCCTGGGATCGAGTCCCACGTCAGCGTCCTTGCTCAGTGGGGAGCCTGCTTCTCCCTCTCCCTGCCCTCCCCCTGCTTGTGCCTGCCTTCCCCGGCTTGTGCTCTCTCTCTCTCTCTCTCTCTGACAAGTAAATTTATAAAATCTCAAAAAAAAAATCACAAAGAAGAGAAAATACATTTTCAGTACTGTGCTGTATTTACCAGGGGAAAATAAAATCCTCATAGTCCATGAACCTGCGCTGTTCCAACCCGTGTTGGTCAAGGGCTTTGCAGAGGGCTTCCCCAGTTCCCTGAGTAGTGGAGCCGCTCTGGGGCAGCCACAGGGAAAAGTCTAGATCGCACCTGGCGCTGGCAGATTCTCGGTCTTTCTCATCCACCTGGGTTTCCCACAGCGCGTAGAGGGTGTTCAGGGAGCACTGGGACAACACAAGGCTGCTGGAGTCCCATGGGGACACTTGCCCACCCTACAGGGCGGGGATCTCTTTTTAAATTCAGGACAGAGACCCTGAGAGCTGCAGAAGACGGCTGAATAGCACCCATGGAGTCTGGTCTGCATCTCGACCTGCTTTGAATGAGAAAACCCTAGACCTCGGGTTGATGCCACCCATGTGAGGGGACAAGGACTGGGGCACTTGTGGGAGGAAACATGTGTGTCTTGTGGGCAGCATGTGGACTGTCGTGCCCGGAGTAGGGGCTATGGGAGACACACAGTGTGACTTTGACAGCAATAGAAGTAAAATTTCCCGCTTCTGGGGCGCCTGGGTGGTTCAGTGGGTTAAAGCCTCTGCCTTTGGCTCAGGTCATGGTCTCAGGGTCCTGGGATCAAGCCCCGCATGGGCTCTCTGCTCAGTGGGGAGCCCGCTTCCCCCTCTCTCTCTGCCTGCCTCTCTGCCTACTTGTGATCTCCGTCTGTCAAATAAATAAATAAAACCTTTAAAAAAAAATCTCACTTCCTTGGACTCTGGAGGGGTTTGTGATCAAGGCAGAAGGGCTGCTATGAGCCTTCCTGGGCGAGGTCATAAAAGCCACCGCGTCAACAATCCGAGCGCCCTGAGACCACCTAGAGACCAGCGTCTTTGCACACAGATGGGGAGGGGAGCGCTTTTGCGATTTTTCTTTGTAATCAGTTATTGCGGTACAATTCACAAGCAATAAACGCACCCATGTTCAACGTACACTTTGCTGGGGTCATGACACTTTTGTGCACCTCTGTAACCATCACCCCAGTCAAGAAATGGAACATTTGAGGCACCTGGATGGCTCAGTTGGTTAGGCAGCTGCCTTCGGCTCAGGTTGTGGTCCCTGGGTCCTGGGATCGAGTCCCGCATGGGGCTCCCTGCTCAGTGGGGAGCCTCCTTCTCCCTCTTCCTGTGCCCCTCCCCCTGCTTGTGCTCTCTCTCTCAAATAAATTTTTTAAAAAAAGAAAGAAATGCAACAGTTTCACCACCTCAAAGTTTCTCTTGTGGCCACTTGCAGTCAGCCTTTTCCCAGCCCCAGCCGCAGGCAACCACTTATCTCGTTTGTTCACTCTAGATGAGTTTGGTTTGGCTTGAGTGTGTGTTTGTAACTGATGTATAACTGACATATAACATTGTATTTCTTTTAGGTATACAACATAATGATTTTACATCTGCACATGTGGTGAAATGATGATCACGATAAGCTTAGTTAATATCCATCACCACACATTGTCACAAAAATCTTTTTCCTGGGGCTCCGGGCTGACTCAGTTGGAAGGAAGAGCACATGACTCTTGATCACAGGGCTGTGAGTTCGAGCCCCATGTTGGGTAAAAAGTGTACTAAAATTTTTTTAAATAAAAGAAAAATCCTCGGGGCACCTGGGTGGCTCAGTGGGTTAAGCCTCTGCCTTCGGCTCGGGTCGTGATCTCAGGGTCCTGGGATCGAGCCCCGCATCGGGCTCTCTGCTCAGTGGTGAGCCTGCTTCCCTCTCTCTCTGCCTGCCTCTCTGCCTACCTGTGATCTCTCTCTCTCTCTGTCAAATGAATAAAAAAAAAAAAAAAGAAAAATCCTCGGGGTGCCTGGGTGGCTCAGTGGGTTAAAGCCTCTGCCTTCGGCTCAGGTCATGATCTCAGAGTCCTGGGATCGAGCCCCACATTGGGTTCTCTGCGCAGCAGGGAGCCTGCTTCCTCCTCTCTCTCTGCCTGCCTCTCTGCCTACTTGTAATCTCTGTCAAATGAATAAATAAAATCTCAAAAAAAAAAGAAAAATCCTTAAAAAAATTTTTTTTTTCTTATGATGTGAAATTTTAAGATCTACTCTATAGAGCCCTGCACATACACAACACGGTATTAACTATAGTTACTACGCTGTACTCTACATCCATGGGACTTACTTTTTAAAAAAGATTTTATTTATTTGTTTATTAGAGAGAGAGAAAACAAGTCGGGGAAGGAGCAGGCAAAGGGAGAAGCAGGCTCCCCGTTGAGCAGGAAGCCCAGATTTGGGACTTGATCCCAGGACCCTGAGATCATGACCTGAGCCAAAGGCAGACACCTAACCGACTGAGCCACCCAAGTGTCCCCTGTGGGACTTACTTTTCTTACAGCTGGAAGTTTGTATCTTTTGACCATATTTACGCGTTTTGTCTACCCCCCGCCCCGCCACTCCCTTTCCCAGCAACAACCCATCTATTCTCTGTATCTGTAACTCTGGGTTTTTTTTATATTCTACACATAAACAAGATCATACCTTATTTGTCTTTCTCTGTCTCACTTATTTCATGCAGCGTAATGCCTTCAAGGTCCATCCCTGTTGTCCCAAATGGCAGGATTTCCTTCTTTTTTATAGCTAAATAATATTTCGTTGCACACACGCATGTGTGTCTGAGTGCAGAGTGTGGACTGACTGTGTGTATCACATTTCAGTCCATTCATCCTGGTTATTGTGAACGACGCTGCCGTGAACACGGGGTACGGAGAGCTCTTCTAAACAATGATTTTGTTCCCTGCAGTTAAATACCCCTCTTCTTCCTTCCCACTCACCCATAGCCAACCCGAAAGTTGGCGAGCCTCAAATTTCTAGAAATTCAGCTACAGATTTTTAAATCTACATTTTCACGTTGTATCTTTTCTATCTTTGGGATTCCTTCTCAAACATTTAGGACCAGCAGTTAAGACTTAACCACATGTTCTGGTTTCCTTTTCCCACCATTATTTCTTGTTTATTGTGTTTGCCATTTATTGTGTTCTAAATTCTGCCCCGTGTTTATGCAGCAGGGCTGTAAATCTCTGCGCACTTTCAGAAGTGCGACAGAGGCGTTCCGTGTCTGACGATCCTTTCTTCCTTCCTTTGTCATCGCTGGTGGCAGGAGAAAAGACACTCATGGGATGGGTCATGGAATCTGTGTCCTGCAGATTAGATGTTCTCTCTGGAATAAATATACGGTCATTTCCAAGTTTACCTTCGCCCCAAAGGCTGTCCTTCCCCTCCTCCTCGTCGACTTTCCCAGGGATGGCTGTCTCTGTGTTGCCCTGGGCTGGGTCAAGGTCACCAATAAGTCCCACCCAGCCTGGGCCATGCTAGGCTCTCTGTGCCCACGGCCATCGAGGCCTCCTCTCTTCAACCCAGGTCTCGACTGGCTTGAGGGCTTCTCAGCCGGTTGGCATTCCCTCCATCTCCACGCCCCGATCTTCCCCATCGCACACAATCTGAGGCTTTTCTCTGCCCCTCTCCTCCTCCCCCCATCTCTTCTGTGCTCCTGCTCCCATCCCTGGTAGACCTGGTTTGAACCATGTCCCCAGTGCATGTCCACAAGCTCCCCCATGCCCTTCTGGATGGTTCCAGCATGCCAGGACCCCACAATTCCAAACCAGGAAGGGGAAAGAAGAACATGGGCCCAAGTTCCTCCACACACCTTTCTATCCCCCTTTCTTTATCCTCCAGCACCTCAAGAATTGGGCTTTGCCTCCTCAGGGTGAAAAGCTAAGGTCTGTCTCTTAGGGATTGTCCCTATGCTTCCCTCTCTCCTGGCAGGGACCCTTAGCCTGGCTTCTCAGTCTTGAGTTGGTGGGGGAGGGTATGAGATGCTTTCTTTGCAGAACAGAATGAGCCCTATGCCTTGGCCTTGGTAGACCTGATTTTTTTTATATTGGAACCACAGACTTGTCTGGAAGGAGGACTTGCTAAGGATGGGTTGATTATAAACCCAAGGAGGGTCCTCAAAAATGTTGTAAGCGAGTTCCTCGGCTGGCCTTGTAAATCGCGAGGTTTTTTGTTTTGTTTTGTTTTTTTTAAAGATTTTATTTATTTATTTGACAGAGATCACAAGTAGGCAGAGAGGCAGGCAGAGAGAGAGAGGGGGAAGCAGGCTCCCCACTGAGCAGAGAGCCCAATGTGGGGCTCGACCCCAGGACTCTAGGATCATGAGCTGAGCCGAAGGCAGACACCCAATGACTGAGCCACCCAGGCGCCCCTAGCTTCTGCATTTCTAAGAATCCTTTTTCTCTGCTCCTTTTTCTACAACAGGTTGGTTTGGGGAGGGAGCAAGGCTTTTTATTGTAGTAAAATACATTTAACCTAAAACTTACTGTTTTAACCATTTTTAGGTGTGCAGTTCAGGGACACCTGGCTGGCTCAGTCAGTGGAGTGTGTGACTCTTGATCTCGGGGTTGTGAATTCGAACCCCGCTTTGAGTGTGGAGCCTACATAAAAAAAAGGTGTACAGGTCACTGACATCAAGTACATCGTGTAAACATCATGTAGAATATCTACACCCCCAACTCTTCCACCACCCCCGACAGAACTCTGTGCCCATGAAGCAATTACTTCCCCTCCTCCCCTCCCTATAGTGCCTGGTAACTGTCGTTCTACTTTGTGTCTCTAAACACTCGCGTATTTTAAGGGTCTCACACGGGTGGAATCTATCCTTCCACTCCAGCTTACTTCACCTGCTACAGTATTTTCAGGGTCTATGCATGGGATAGCGTATATGGAAATTTTATTCCCTCTCACAGCTGAATAATATCTCATTGTGTGTGTTCCACAAACCAGGTTGGTTTTTACGAATACGGCATGCTGTCGTTAACATTTTCGAGGTGCTCATGTGATTATCTTTTTTTTTTTAAAAGAATTTATTTATTTGAGAGACAGAGATCACAACCAGGCAGAGAGGCAGGCAGAGAGAGAGGAGGAAGCAGGCTCCCCGCTGAGCAGAGAGCCCGATGCGGGGCTCGAGGGAACCCAGGACCCCGGGATCATGACCTGAGCCAAAGGCAGAGGCTTTAACCCACTGAGCCACCCAGGCGCCCCAGGGTGCTCATGTGACTGTCTTAAGCACATTTGTTTTCCCTCCATTCCACTGGGGGACATTCCTTTCCAGTTTGTCCTTCCCAATCCCCTTTCTCAGGACACGGACCGCCCTTGCTCGTGAGGGGACCCTCTGTCTCTCTTCACACGGTTGGTAGTGGATGCAGAGAAGGCATGCAGGCTGATGTGAGCAGCCTGGGTGTTTACCCAAATCATTTCTTGCTTCTTCCATCAGGCCCCATCCCCTCGGTTCGCAGAGTGGAGGGCTGTCGGCCCTTGGTGCTGTGTGAGCGGAGATGAGGCAATGGCACCTGTCCCTGCAGGAACAGGACCAGCCACCAGGCCCCCCAAGGGTAAGACAGGGACTGAAGGTGCTGGAGTGGATCAGACCCAAGGGCACCTGGGGGTTACTCTGCCCCCCACTCCGTGCAGCCAAGGTGGGGCAGGTCCCCTCTCTCCCCAGCCTCCCCTCCCATGGCTGTACCCTTAACCTATCTGGGTAATAACCTCTCCCAGCCACTTGGATGGAGGCCTTGGCAAGTCCCCGGCCGGCTTAGTGAGGGAGGAAGGACAGCGTGCTGGGCCACTAGGCACCAGCACAGCTCACAGACCCCCTTTCCTGGGCGTGCAGGCCCCCCTCCGAGGCCGTGATCTCAGCACTGGGGCGTGTGCAGGGGGTGCTCTGGGAACGGAGAGGTGAACGCAGGGGCTCGTCTTGGAAACCAGAAGCCAGTGAGGTCACACTTGACCAGATTTTAACATTCTACCACTTACAGTTTTCTGTTTTTCTTCTCTCCTCCTTGTTTTCCTCTTTTCTGATAGTTTCAAGAACAGATTCCTAGTGATCTGGCATGTTCTAATTTCACTTCGTGATTTTGGGAAAGCCCCACGAGTGTGTTTTGTTCCGGATTATAGATCTGAACTACAAACTGTGTTGGGAAAGGACCGTAATCCAAATTATAAACAGCTGAAAATACAGATTGTGTGAACTAGGAAATCTGTTGTAAAGTAACCCAGAGAGACTCGGACCAACAAGACCCTTGGTAGGGCTGGAAAAAACAATGTTTGCCACCAGGGGGCGCTGCCGGCCACGTCTGCAGATTTTTAGGGGAATTGTTCTTTGTGTCTGTCTTGGGCCGCGTTTGAATACGATTCCCCTGGCGGATGCAGCGAGGGCCAGGACACCAACCCGGCTGTGGGAAAGCCTGGAGGGGCTCGTGTTACTGAAAGCTCGAGAGATTGGGCTCATTTCAGGCACGGCTAGGTTTAGGCGCAGGCAACCTGTGTCATGTGTCAGACTTGGCTCTCGTCCGGGATGGGCTTTATTGTCCCCAGGGCTCTCCTCTCAGTGGCAAAGCGGCTGCAGCGGCTCTGGCCCCCCAGCCTCCCACTCACAAAGACCCCACTCGCCCGACAGTGTTAACACAAGTCCACGAATTGGGTCTCTGGGCTCCGATGGGCCTGACCTTGGTCAGGAGCCCGCTCCTGAGCCCAGCTCAGTCCCTGACAGCGGGATAGACTGGGAGACCCTGGGTCACAGGGGACTCAGGGTGGGGCCAGCCCAACCCAGAGGACAGGGACAGAGGGTGAGGGTGGAGGGGCCTGCAGACGAGACCAGGCTCTGCTCCTGGGAGCTGGGTGAATGCGTGCTGGGCGGTCCCCAGAAAACCTGGGGAAGACGCCGGAAATGGAGGGTCTCAGGCAGAGGTAGGGGTGAGGGGTGCAAGCACAGCTGGCAGGATCAGCTTCAGACCAGAGGAGAGACTCCCGGGCCATGGTGATGGGCAGGCAGGGCTGAACCGAGACTTCCGAGCTGGGGTGGTGCGGGGAGAGGGGATAGGCCCCCCAGAGTTCGGTCCTGGGAGGGCGCGGCTGAAGCAGGTTCTCTCCATGACTCGAGGAGGCCAGGGAACCAAAGGGCCAGAATGATGGACAGACCCATGGCAGGGCCAGGGGCAGGGGGTGAGGGGGGCGTGTCTCTGGAGTCTCTAGAATGAGGACTGTCCTCTGGGATGTCCACCGGGGATGGGAGAGACAATCAGCGTGCTCCTCACAAAACTGCTGGCAGCGAGGAGGACACTGGTCCCAAACCTCCCAGCGCTGGTGTTGCGGAGGCCGGGAGGACCCTCCGAGCAGAGAAGCCCGTGGGTAAGAAAACAAGTGGAGGGGAAGGTCCGCGCATGAGGGACGAATTCAGGAGAAACATTGAACCCACAGATCGGTCATCTACTTTTCTCCGCTCCATCCCAAAGCCCCACGGAAATAACCCTAAAGGAATCAGAAGGACGAGAAGGATGGGGGAGGGGATGAGAGACGCTGGCATTCTGGAAACCAGGGAGATGGTGGACATCCCCGCTTGACCCGGCAGAGAGGAGACAGCTCGACCCAAGGGCTGCTGGGGTTGCACATCAAAGAGGCAGAATCCTGGAAGCTTCCGGAACTGGAAATTTCACGTATTTTGTCTCTTGGTTGCTCGGTAATAAAATGCCCAGACATTTAGTGACTTGTCCCTTGAGTACAAGCAGCCGTGTGTGATTTTATGATCTGTGGGTTGCCCTGGGGGGCTCTGCGGCTCCCCGTAAAGCCGGCTGGGCTCTCAGGTGAGGACCTCTGTCCTTCTCCATGACTGTCTCCCTGGGGCCTGGGCTTCCAGCTCGGTGTTGCCGAAACCAGCTGATGGTTAGCTAAACAGGGCTCTTCCTCAAGCCGGTTTTCCCAATGCATGTGAGTATTAGGATCAGTATTATCATTAGACCTGTTCACGGGAAGAGGTTGAATCGTAGCGATGGGGTCAGCAGACACAAGCTGAAACCCCAGAGCCAGACGATAACTGGCCCGTTAATAAGGTCCTCTCGGTCATTAGCCGTCAGTCCTGCCCATCGTTGCAAGCAGTGCCTCTTCGAGAGATGCCGGTCGGGCTTGCAGGCTTTGACGCTGTTAGGTTCCAGAAGCAGGACTGGTCTCGGCGACATTTGGCTCCGTGGCATTCTGGTCACTATCCCAAGAGGCAAAATCATCCCTTGCTCTGAGCCTCTCTCAAGGCATTGATACCGGGGCGCCTGGGTGGCTCAGTGGGTTAAAGCCTCTGCCTTCGGCTCAGGTCATGATTCCAGGGTCCTGGGATGGAGCCCCCCATCGGGCTCTCTGCTCAGCAGGGAGTCTGCTTCCTCCTCTCTCTCCCTGCCTCTCTGCCTGCTTGTGATCTCTGTCTGTCAAATAAATAAATAAAAATCTTAAAAAAAAAAGCATCGATGCAATATTGGATTTCTCTCACAGACCCTCACTTTCCTCCTCTTCCCTGTTTAGACGGGAACGTCTCCACCTTTGGAGGGGACATCAAGGTTGGCCACTGTGCTGGCCCAGAGTGTCCTCGGTAGCCACGTTCTGGCAAATGCCTCCCCCTTGGTCCCTGCTGTTCACCTAGGTGGGATCTCCGGGTACAAACTAGTGGTCTCTCCGGACCTTTGGGCAACACGCCGTACTCAACGTTAACCCCAATGTCGCCCGAATAGGTGAACACACAGTGCGGGGGTGCCTGGGTGGCTCAGTGGGTTAAGTGTCTGCCTTCAGCTCGGGTCATGATCCCAGCGTCCTGGGATCAAATCCAGCATCAGAATCCCTGCTCAGCAGGGGAGAATCCGTTTCTCTCTCTGCCTCTCCCCCTCCTCCAGCTTGTGCTCTCTCTCTCTCTCTCTCTCTCCCTCTTGCTCACTCACTCTCTTTCTCAAATAAATAAATAAAAGCTTAGGTTAAAAAAAAAAAAGGACAAAGCGTGAGTCCATTAGGAATTCTGACACAAGGTTTAAAGGTGTAGTTTCTTTCTCTGAAATCACACCCCTGCTTCCAGTACCCACCGTTGCAGCCCTGGTCCTGGGAACCAGGATCAGTAGGAAACTGGGAACCTGCATCAGGTAGGAAGAAAGAAAGCAGGGGCTCCTGGCTGGCTCAGTGGGTGGAGCACACGACTCTTGATCCCGGGGTTGTGAGTTCGAGCCCCACCGTTGGGTAAAAAGCTGACTTTAAAAAAAAAAAAAAAAAGGTAAGTACGTAAGTAAGTGATATGGGAAAGAACTGTACGACTGTGTCAGCTTCTTTCCCCAGATCACCTAGAAACACGGAGTGATCTGCGTGGTGGCTGCCCCTGTATGGATGTGGCCCCATGCTCAGGAAGGCATGCAAGCCAGCTCGTTATGCCTTTGTCTTCCCGTTTTGGACAACAGACGTTCCCACCGTGTGTACTGATTCCTACCCAGCTGTTACTCTGAAGACGAAGATGTGTTCCTGGGGTGGAAACTATGGCCCAGAACCATGGAGCAGTGCGGTGCTTCCTGTTTTCATCCTCCCGTAGCGTTTCGGGCATTGGCACCTGCCACCAGGTATGTAAAGCGTGTTCCTTCTCGGGCCCATTGGTGGCCACCTGCAGTCCCGGCCTCTTGCTGCCAGAGAAAAGGCTTCCGGCTGGTACCCCGCGCTTCCCAGGGCAAGGACAAGATGGCCTGACTCAGCCCAGCCCCGCTTTGCTCCAGGACATACACCTGTGTCCACTTGCTTTACGGATGCTGGTGGTCTCTTCGAGGAAGCCCACCAGGATATGCCCGGGCACCTTGACATCACCGTCCAGCTCGGGAAGGGGGTTCTTGGGGTGGGCACTGGCGTGTCCTGCTTTAATGCACCCCCTAAATTCTCAGTGATTTTTACGGAGCCACACTGCGCAGGGGTACCCTTCCATCGTCCGGTCTCCTCTTGGTCCTCTGCGGGACCCTACGCCCAGGCCATCGGCCAGCACCCTTGCGAGGGTAAAAATTCAAACAGTGGGTCAACCCGCACGCCTCTCAGCCTCCTGAGCTGTCACCTGTCCCTGCTTCGATTAGAGATGGGTAGTGGTCTTCTAAGCAGTGTTGCATGTTCACCTTGGAACTCCCATCCATGAACCAGGAAGCTCGTGACTGGCCCACAGAGAGCTGTTCCGAGGGCCCCACCATAAGATCAGCACCCCTTCGGCTGGTTCTGGAGTTGGCCCTGGGGGAGAAGAGGTTACTGGCTCTGGAGGCGCTCCTGGCATCCCCCTAGCAGCACGTTCCAGCATAAACCGTTTCTGTTTTGTCGTGGAAGTCTGCCAGGCGCTGCCCTCCCCGTTGGGCTGCTTCTCCGGCATGGCCCGAGACCCTACAGGCATTCTGGTTCAAGATTCTTCTCTATCCTTTAGTCATGGGGGCCGTTTCAGTGAGCATTCTACAGCAAGCCAGTGATTGTCTCTCAAATGGAAACTCTGTGGCCCCAAATCCCAGGGCGCACTGGTGGTGGCGCTTTTGCCACAACCCAAGCCCATGTATGTGGCTGTCGTAGGGACAATCCGTGAACACAGGGGCTCTAACTGCTAACGGGCAGGACGCTGTGCTCTTCCATGCTCTGTCGAATTAACCACCAGTGTGGGCGCAGGCGAGTTTATGGGTCCCCAATTAGCGTGACCAGTATTGGCAGAAGGAAAGATTTACGCGCGTTTGGTATGAGCGCACCAGACGGGGGAAGCTGTCTCTGGGCAGATGCAGTGGCCGTCCCCGGAGCCCGCTGGTGTCAGGGAGACCAGACCACCGCCCACGAAGCCTGTCCACACGTTACGATTTGCATCCGAAGTTTCCCTTCCGTCCCATCAGCTGCGTTCCCAAGTCCTCGCAAGCGAACCGTAGCCCCCGTGGGGACTCACCACGGATCGGGAACCCCAGTGTTTGGGGGCTTCGATGCCAACGAGTCCCAGAAGCATCTGTCCTTGGTCCCCTGACAGTTTTACCTGCTCAGGAGCGAAGGCCTGGCGTCCCCAGCCGGGGTGGGGCCCAGGGACACAGGCCCTTTCCAAGGTCCTTATTTGGTTAGACTGTGGGACCGCCCTCCCCTGCAGTCTGAAGCGAGATTTTGTTGTTCTCCAAACCGCGGCAAATGAAGCAGACTTACTCAGGGTCCCGCAGTGCTGATGAAACGGCAGGAGCTCCCGAGCCCACCCACGTCCCCAGGGTGCTGCAGGAAAACCTTTGTTTGGCCTCACCGTGGAGGTCCTTTTCACTCATCCCATTTCTTTTCTTTTAAAGAATGTATTTATTTATTTGAGAGAGAAAGAGAGAGGGCGATCCGGGGGAGGGAGAGAGAGAAAATCTCCGGCAGATCCGGTGCTGCTGATCGTGGAGCCAAACCCAGGGGCTCGATCTCACCACCTCGGGATCATGACGGGAGCTGAAACCAAGAGTCAGAGGCTGAACCCACTGACCACCCAGGTGCCCTGTCTCATTCCTTAATTACCCTTGAAAGATCTCCACCTGGCTGGGAAGAGTCCTTGAACCCCACGCGCTCTCTTTTCCCCATTCGCTTACAAACCCATCTGTCTGTCTTGGCTCTGGGTTGCTTTAGCACAGGGCTGACCTTTGGCAGTGACCCTGAGGCTTGCAGCTACAACCGGGACTGGCTGGAGGGCAAGGCTGGCCCGGTGAGACCCACCCCAGCGCTCTCCTTTTCATTTCCGGGATTGTGGAGATCAATGCCGGAGAGAAGGTTCGTTGGAACTTTGCACGTCTTCATCCGTCTAGCGAGCAAGCTCGTCAGGAGTTCGAGGGACCATTTCTAAACCTCACAGGTAAGTCTGACCTCCCATAACGGATCACTGCGCCGCTGCAGTGTCGAACCAAGGGTGACCCACACTCAGACAGCAGGAGTCCCTGGGGGCCGCCTTGGGTCACTACCATGCAGGGTCATTTATTTCTAACGATGTCCCTGAATCAGTGGGGAAGTTAGATTATGTCCAGCGGGCTCTGCTTTTTAAGGAAAGGGTTTGGGGACTATTTCTGATAAAAAGTGGCTAAAGTTGGGGCACCTGGGTGGCTCAGTGGGTTAAAGCCTCTGCCTTTGGCTCAGGTCATGATCCCAGGGTCCTGGGATCGAGCCCTGAATTGGGCTCCTTTGTCAGCGGGGAGCCTGCTTCCTTCTCTCTCTCTGCCTGCCTCTCTGCCTACTTGTGATCTCTCTCTGTCAAATAAATAAAATCTTTTTTAAAAAAAGTGGCTAAAGTGATTTAAAATGTTGGATCCCCGGTTGCCTGGGCCATCCACTTCTTTCCCGTCCTTCCTGGAGGGATGGTCTCAGCCCCATTTCTCTTGTGAGTGGGTGAACTCTTCTCTCTCGCTCCAAGGCTTCCCCAGTCCCCTGTCAGTCGCCTCAGGTGCACGGTCATTCCTCCACGGTCCCTCTCTGGCCCTGCCCGTCCTAAGCGACCTCAATGCTGGACTAAATCCTATGCGGAAACTGCACCCTAGGCAGCAGCGGGTGACCAGTTGTCCGGAGGGTGTGGGTTTTTTTGTTTTGTTTTGTTTTTTTTCTGGACACCCGTTAATACAAAAAGCGATCTGTATTCTTGCCCGTTTGTGCTGTGTCTTCTTCAGGAAAAGGACCTCCTGCTGGAGATCCTTTCCCCAGAAACAGAGTGATCTGGGTCGCAGAGCTTAATTTCTCTCACCCTCTTCACTAAGGCAAGTGATTTATCCTCCCTTAACCTTAGTTTCTTTCACCTGTGTAGGAAGTAAAAATACACAACTAGATGAGTTTTAGGGTGGCGTCCTTCCCCAGCATTGTCAGGCTCTGCTCTCCCGTCTGTGGATCCCTGAGCTCCTGCTCATGTCCGTCGTCCCAAAGACTGGGGTGACAAGTCCCGTTCTACCCTCCCCTGCTGACCATCTCTAAGTCGTGGGGACCTTTTCTGGTATAGAGTGAAAAATCACAACCGTATAAAAAGGCATCACCAAGAAGCCAGGCTTTCTCCCTTGCCTGCCTCACTTTTCCCCTCCCTCCAACCCCTAGAGACCTTTTTCTCCCCTTTGTTTACAAATACGTATGCTGATCACCCTTTATCCCTAGGAAGCAGCAAGCCCTTTTTGTGGAGCAATAAACCAGTAACTCTAAGTCAGTACATGAAGACCCTTTTCTTCTCTCTGCCCACTCCTAGGCTATGTAGTCCCATTATGTACCTGCTTCATAATGTACCCACCAGTTCCCATTAGAGGACACTTTGTTGCCCTTATTGGATTCTTTGTTTCCAGCCTTTTGCTGTGAGACTGTCACATCTCATTGTCACGCACGGATCTCTATCTTGTGCACATGGCTGGGTCAAATGCAGAGACCCGTTTGGATAAGGGATTCTTGCCCATCTGTTGGGTAGGAAAAAATGGTGTCTCGCTACAGTTTTCATTAGAATTTCTCTTATGAGGACGATGGAGCTTCTTTTCATGAACTTAAAAGATTTATTTTACCCTTTTGGGGAAACTACCTCTTCGTGTCCTTTGCTCACTTTTTTTCCCCCTATGGGATGGAGTGGCCTTTTTCTTCTCAATGTCTAGAAGCTCTTCGTACATTCAAGCCAGCACTTGGTCTCTGATATGAGCGGCAAATATTTACCACTGCTCGTTGTAGGTCTTTTGACTTTACCATTTCTTAATTACATTTTTCATTTGGAGGCACGTGTAGATTCACCTACAGTAGTAAAAAATAGTACAGAGCTATCTCGTGTACACTTTCCCTAGCTTCTTCCGGTGGTAAATAAGCCTGCAAAATTATGGTGTGATATTGCTCCGATTTTTGTTGTTGTTGCTGTTACACAAAGTTTGGGGTTTTTTTGTTTTGTTTTGTTTTCTTCTCTTTTTTTGGGCTTTGACAGAGTGGAATTATCCGCCTGTTTCCAGCTCCTGGATTTGCCTGCAGCCACAAAGCTCCTTTTGCAATCTCGGTGTCACCGCTGGGGGAAGTAGGAGCCTCCGAGAATTTCCTACTTCCTTGGGCAGGGCAAAGGGGTTCCTAGGGAGGTGGTCTTCGCTCTCCCCGCAGAACCCACCTCCTGCAGCCTCCTCCTCCCACCCCTGCCTGGGGGGGACAGGTTCTGGCCACCTGCCGCCCTATAAGTCTCAGGTCATTGTCAGCGTCCCCTGCGTCTTGTGGCCATGATCTCTTGTGGCCATGATCGCTTGTGGCCATGATCTCTTGTGGCCATGATCTCTTGTGGCCATGATCTCTTGTGGCCATGATCTCTTGTTGCTTGGGGCAAACCTCTCCGTGGCTGGTTTTGCAGCGGCAGATGTCTCTCCACTCTCCTGCCTTTCCTGTCCAGGAGAGAGTCAGGGACTTTGAAGTCAAACTCATCCCCAGGCTGCTATCGATCACCTATCATTTCTGCTGCTTAAGCCACAATTACTGCGCTTCCTACACTTGACCTATAATTGAATTTCCTTGGGAACTCAATGACAAGATTGATTCAGCCTAATTGAGTCAAAGATCGACTCTCGGTGCCATTCATCTAGTCCCTGTCTCTGCCTGGGGCTCTCGCCACCGAGGCTCCACGGCTTCCAGAGATTTGGTCTTAAAAGTCAAGAATCAACTGATACCTTTTATGTACCATTTCTCCAAATGATCCTATGCAACGTTGTCTTTCTTTGCCTTCCCCTGTCGTGGCCAGCCGAGAGCAGAGGAAACCTGTGTTGAAGCTTGCTGGTGCTCTCTTCCCGTGGATACTAAAATGCAAGTCCAAGGGAAAGACACACCCGGTCTGGCTCAAAGCCAGGCTGGGAAATGTGTAAGGAGTCGGCGTCTGGGCAGCTCAGGAAATCAGCAATTTGTCCTTTCTAAATTCTCATGCTAGGGCTCAATGAGAAAAAGAAATGTTTCCCCATAGTAAGATGGGTAGAGGGTCCGGATAGACGTGTCTAAAGCAGGTCCACAAACAACCAACAAGCAGGAGGAATGATGCGTATCATCACTGGTCATCGGGGAACCCCAAGTCCAAAGCCCGGCGAGCAATCGCTTCACAGCCCCCAGGATGGCTGGAAGCAGCCAGAGCACAGCGTTGGTGAGGATGTTGGGCGACTGGACCCCTCACGGGCTGCGGATTGGTGGTGGTGGTGGGGGTGTGCTAATGTTGCAAGCGCTTTGGAATCAGTCTGGCAATCCCTCAAAAGGTTAACCACTGCCTTACTCCTATGACCCATCAATTCCAGGTCTAGGGATACTCCCTAGAAAGGAAAACAGGGTCTAGGGAGAAACATGTACACAGTATCCAAGCAGTAGTACCATTACTGGGGGATGGGTGGAGAGAACATGGTGTATCCACGCAGAGGAGTATTAGCCCGCCATAAAAAGGAACAAAGTAGGGGCGCCTGGGTGGCTCAGTCGGTCAAGTGTCTGCCTTTGGCTCAGGTCATGATCTCAGGGCGCTGGGATCCAGCCCCGTGTTGGGCTCCCTGCTCAGCGGGAGCCTGCTTCTCCCTCTCCCTCTTCTCTTCACCCCACTCCACTCATGCTCGCTCTCCCTCTCAAATGAGTAAATAAAATCCTTTTTAATCTAAGGAACGAAGCACCGATACCTACTTCAGCGCAGATGAGGCTTGAACACACTCCACGAATGGAGCAATCATGGAAGGGTACATGGTGGAGAATTTCATTTGCATGAAGTGTCCAGAACAGGCAAAGATAATAGAAACAGGTATCAGATCAGTGATTTTTTTTTTTTTAAGATTTATTTATTTGAGAGAAAGAATGCGAGAGAGATGGGCGCCTGGGTGGCTCAGTGGGTTAAGCCTCTGCCTTCGGCTCAGGTCATGATCTGGGGGTCCTGGGATCCAGCCCCACATCAGGCTCTCTGCTCGGCGGGGAGCCTGCCTCCCCCCACCACCTTTTTGCCTGCCTCTCTGCCTACTTGTGATCTGTGTCTGCCAAATAAATAAATATAATTTTAAAAAAAGAAAGCTTATCTGGTAATCTCATGAATTAATGGAGATAAATAAAATTTTAGCAATCCAAATCTAATATAACTTTAAAAGGAACACATTACCCATTTCTGGGTTCTCTTTATCCCACTGAAGCTCAAGTCGTCGACATAATCAATAATATTATTGGAAAAAATTGTAAGAATTCACATAATTATTTCTATAAATGCCAAAAGGGGATTCTTCATTGAAACGCTTGCTGAAAGCAAGAAAAGGTTGCCTCTTTAGCATGACAAAAGGCTCTATTGAAAACCAAAAGTCAAAATTACACTTAATGGAGAAACATGAATTATTCCGCTTTGAAATGGGAACAAGGCAAGGGTACATTATCAGCACTATTTAACTTTAGCTCTAAAAAATCTGACAAAGCTCTTTGAGGCGAGAAAGAAAGATACACATAAGGGGGGGGGATAAAACTCTGTTTTGTAAATGAAATGAAGAGATCCTCAAAATTATGAGAGCTAATACTTGAGCATCAAAGAAACAAGATATAACACAAATTAATTTTGGAGAATTTCCATCGCTACCATAGTGCATCTCTTATCTTTGTGGGTTTTTTTCCATTTGTCCATTTTTAAAAAATTTTCAGTAAAGCTTTACAATGTGATTCCTATAGGTCCTGCACATTTTAGTGTCCATCGCCACGGTGAACGGAATCTTTTCTCACCATTGCCTTCCTTTACTTTCTCCGCAAATATTTTAAAGAAGGCATTTATGTGGCATCTGGGTGGCTCCAGGGGTTAAGCATCTGCCTTCAGCTCAGGTCATGATCTCGGGGTCCTGGGATGGAGCCCTGTGTCCCTCCCAACTCCCTGCTCAGCAGGGAGTCTGCTTCTCTGTCTGCCTCCTCCCCTGCTCGTGCTCTCTTTCTCTCTCTCTCCAATAAACAAAATCTTTTTTAAAAAAAGTAAATAAAAAATGTTTAGAACTCCAATCTCACTGAGAAAAAAAGAAATGTTAAATAAAACCGTAACAAGACACCAAAACAACAAATTGGCAATTTAAAAAAATAATCCCAGCCAGAAAACAAAAACAAAACTAGGCGCTTATGCCTTGCTGGTGGGAATGGAAATCAGTACAGACTCAAAATGGCATGTGTGCCCCAAACCCAATGAAGCCTGTGAAGGAGGGAAAAGGACGGTGGGATGAAATGATTTTCAATTTTTGGTTTCTTTTTTGTACTTCCCAAATTTTCTATGTATGTTTTATTATCTTATCTTATCTTTTCCTATTTTATCTCATTTTATTTTAAAGTAGGCTCCATGCCCAATCCGGGGCTTGAACTCACAACCCTGGAATCAAGAGTCACTCGCTCTACTGCATCAGCCAGGTACCCCTCTGTGTATATGTAAATATGATACTTTCCTAATAAAATTATGCATATGCAAATGAAAGCCACAGTGAGATTTCACTAAACATCCACCAGAATGGCTAAGAAGAAAAAGATCAAGGATACTGAGTGCTGATAAGGGCAAGGAGTGGATGGGACGCTCACATATTACTAGGACCTGTAGACGCTGTTTCAGTGGCTTTGGAAAAAACCACCTGACGCTTGTCTGCTACAGCTCAGCAGACCGGCCAGCAATTGCATCCCTGGGTGTATACACCATGGACATAAGTGCGCATGCCCACTGAGAAAGCGTACGATGACATTCACCATGGCTTTCTCAGGTCCCCAGACTGGAAGCAATGTTAAAGGACAATGGGTAGGTTTAGTATATTCCAACATCAGAATACTACAGTGCAGGGGGAGAAGACAGAATGAGTAACTGAGAGGTATGATAATACCGATGAATCTCCCAGACGCGGTGATGGGACAAAAAGCCCAGGGGCCAGAGAGTGAGTATTGATGATTTTACTTATATGAAGTTCAAAGAGAGGCGAGAATATTAAACAGCGACGGGTCATAGTAGCCATTGCTGGGGAGTGGGTAGGCATTGACTGGGCGGGACACGGGAGGCTTTCTGGGTGATGAACATGGAAACGCTGTGGTCTGGTCTAGACATCTGTCTTTGGCTCAGGTCATGATTCCAGGGTCCTGGGATCGAGCCCCGTGTTGGGCTCCCTGCTCAGTGGGGAGCTGCTTCTCCCTCTCCCACTGCTCTTCCGCTCACTCATGCTCTCTTTCTGAAATAAATAATTTTTAAAAAAGAAGAAGAAAGAACCAGGGTCCTCGCACAAACATTTCTATGCAGAGATGTTCAAAGCAACACTGTATCACTACAAAGCCTTGCAGAGGAAACCCTACTGTCCCAGCACCAGGGGATCGATGACCCACAGTCATGGGACATCTGTGTGATGTAATACTCCACGGCCATCAGAATTCAGGATGTCTGAGAATGTTTCGTGGTCTGAAAAAAATGCTCATATTCACAGTATGAACTTATATTTAACTAATAAATAAGTTAAAGTTGCAAAACAGTAAGGACAAGCGTGAGTCCGATTATGTAGAAAGCAAAAGTAGATAAGCATAGAAAAAAACTGGGAAAAGCAGACATAATACTGTATTGTCTTTGGTTCCTGGAAATACAGGTATGCCTGCAAACGTTTCCCATTAATGACCCCTTTTCTAGGATTAATTGAGACCTGCACTGAGGTGGCCTCAGTGCTCCCCAAAACCTCAGGCTTCCTTTGTAACTCTTCCTCCACAGCTTCAAGCAAGCATGTTCCTACTGTGAAAATCTTTAAAGGGTTTGATAAAAACCACTTCCCTGTGGAGGGTTGTCTGACACTAGAGTCCCTCTGTGGAAGCTGGAGTCCCTAAATTCTACCTAAAACTCTAAAATTACTACTTGTGTTGAGGGGGAAAAAAATTACCATTCCTCCACCCTCTTAGGTGCGGTTTTGGGACCTGTGAATTAAACTGACAGGAGTGAACTTAGCAAGATAAAAGACAAAGTTTATTCATGCATGCATGCAGGAATTCACAAAGTAATTTGGCTCAATCACTAAAGATGGGGGCATATATAAAATTTATATATATTTATATATGCATATATGTAATATATATTTATATCTATATAAATATATATAAATTTTATATTAACTTAAATTACATACACACACATACATACACATACATACTAGCAGAGGAAAGGGAGTGGGGAGGTAAAAGCTTCTATGGGAAGAACAATGGATTTCTTTAGGAAAGATGAATGGGTTTTTTGGGGAATAAAATGGGAGACAGAATGGTTTGTGATGTTGCCTTCAAGGCCATCTTCTTCAAGGCCACGAAGCTCCTCCAGAAAAGGGCTTATCATAGTTTCATGCTTGACCTCCTTCTCAGGAACGAAGCCACCCCAAAGAGGAGATTTATGGCGATCTCACTCCCAGAAGCTCTACTTTTAGTCAGATAAGGGAGGGTTCAGGCAAAGCCTCTTCCTGCCTCTGTTAACTCTCAGCTGTCTTTGGCTCAAAATAACCGTTAGGCCGCTGTGATATAATGGGGATCCCTTCACTTGCAAAGAAGGATAATATTTTGAAGTATTATCCAGCTTTTCTCCACTTTTCCTGTTAAACGCTCACCCTTTCCTCCTTCATTCTTCCAAGTAGTTATTCCACATTTACGGCCTCAGAGAAAGGGCAGTGCTCTCTAAACACAGAAGGAAAAAGTCAGCTTCCAAAGTCAGGGCCCTGTGGGGAACGGGGAGGATTCCGGCAAACAGGGTGCAGGTCCACTCTTCTCTCCCAAGACAGGAAGGCTGAGGGCAGAAAGAGGAGGGGAGTGTGTGCTGAACCCTCACCCCAACACCGGGCTCAACCCAAAAGGTGGGAGGACAGAATCAGAAATCCCAGATATGGGGCGCCTGGCTGGCTCAGTCGGTCAAGCATCTGCCTTGGGCTCAGGTTGTGATCTCAGGGTCCTGGGATCGAGCCCTGCATCTGGCTCTCTGCTCAGAGAGTATCAGGGGAGGCTCGAGGGAGTCTGCTGGAGATTTTCCTTCTCCCTCTGCCCCTCCCCTTGGTCTCTCTCTCTCTGTCTCTCAAATAAATAAACAAAAAGAAAAGGAGCTCATCTTTTGGTCCAGAATCTCCGTGATTCTAATTCATGGACCAACATGGCTAGACCACAGCACAGAGGTAGTTGGTCAAACACTATTCTAGATATTGCTGTGGATTCTAGATGTCTGTAGATGTTTTTTTCCAGGTTTTATTTATTTGAAAGAGAGCGAGAGACAGAGCATGGGGGGTGGGGGACAGAGGCAGAGGGAGAAGCAGGCCCCCCCGCTGAGCAGAGGCTCGATCCCGGGACCCTGGGATCATGATCTGAGCGGAAGGCAGAAGCTTCACCGACTGAGCCCCCCGGGCACCTAAGTCTGTGGACTTTGAGGAAAGCAGACAGCTCTGCACACAGGAGGTAGGCTCATCCCATCAGAGGGAGGCCTGACCAGGAAGGCTGGCCTCCCCATGCGCTGCTCTGGCCATGGCCGGCAGCCTTCCGTCTGAAACAACAATCTTGCTCTGGTCCCCAGTCTGCCGCCCTTCCCTGCAGATCTGGGACCTGCTAAGCCTTGCCAGTTGCACAAGCCGATTCCTTAAAATAAATCTCTCTCTCTCAATACATGTACGTATTTATTTACATGTACACATACACCCTGTGGGTTCTATTTCTCTGGAGAGCCCTAATACAACCTATAAATATTCATGTGCCATATTCACCCCCCCCGCCCCCCCCCAAGAACTCCCCGGGGAAAAAAAAAAAAAGGCTTAATATTATGATGCGCGCAAACACTTACTTTGTGGCTGTTGCTCGTTCTTCCTCAGTCCGCCCAGAAGGCAGGGGTGATAAATTATTATCAACATTAGCTGCACTGACTTCCTGCCCTGATGCGGCGGGACCCCGGCCACCAGCGCAATCCTGGTCTCAGAGCCTGCAGCCTGGCTTTAAATCATGTCAGCGCAGCTACAAGGAGACGTCTTGTTCACTAGCTCCTGACCAGGAGATAGTATTATATTAGAATTTTAAAAGAAACCTCACATACATGGTAAAAAAACAAACAAACAAACAAAAAAAAACAAAATTCAAACTACAGAAGGAAAGGTCTCTTAGAGGAGCTCAGAAAATGGGGCGGCAGGGAGAAGGACACCTGCCTTTTCTTTTCGGTCTTTTTTTTTTTTTTTTTTTTTTTTTGCTTTGGTTGGTCTCTGCCCCCAGTTGCTGACACAGCACTCTTGAAACCCTCGTCATCTCCCGGGGAGTACAAGTAGCTTTCCTTCTACTGGGCCGGCTCTGGGTGGGCTCGCTCCTGCTGGGGGCTGAGCCATGATTGCGAGCTTGGAGTTGGCAGCTCACCCCTCCTTGCCCCCCAGTCTCTCGAAAAGGGACAAGGTCTGGAAATAGACTTAGTGATCCATTGGGTGTGGGTGATGAAGCCCCCATCAAAATCCCAGCAGTGTGGGGTCTGGGCAGTTTCTAGCTGGGTGACACACACCCCCGTCCCCCAGGGCAGGACATCCCCTACATTTTTTCACTGGTCATTGGCGTCCATTCCTTATGATACCCTTTAATGAAATGGTGAGCCTGCGTGTTTCTCTGAGGTCTGTGCGCTGCTCCAGCAGATTAATCCAGCCCGAGGAAGGGGGCGGTGGGATCCTCCAACCTGCTCTATCACACAGCAACTGCGGGTAGCCTAGGGCACCCACCCACTTGCGATGGTTTCTGGAAGGGGGGCAGTCGGGTGGGCCTGGGCCCTTAGCCTGTGGGAGCTGACGCTGTCCCCAGATAGATCACGTCAGATTTACCTTGATCCTGGGGAAATCCTGGAATCAGCCATTTCCCCAGGAGTCCTCCTTCGTTTTTGAGCAGAATGGCTTTCAAAAGGCAAGAGCTGGCTATTGTTAACCCCATTGACCCCACTGAACTGTGTCCCCCCAAAAGATATGTTTAAACCCTCACACCCCGCCCTGGACTTCTGAATGTGACCTTAGGTGGAGACAGGGTCTCCAGAACTTATATTTAATTAGTTTAGTTTAATTGAATCAGTTAGGGCGTCCTAATTTAATCAGGACGAGGTCATAGGGGAGTAGAGGGTCCTAATCCGACAATCTGAGCCCTTAAACAGGGCCCGGCGAACACACAAGGGACCATGTCACATCAACTCATCCCTCCGGAGCATCTGAGCGTGTGGCCAAGCGGGGTCCACGGGGGTGCGTTCAAGATCTAATCCAAAACTGCCGACTTCCAGCTTCCTCCCTCTCCGCATTTTCCGGTTCTTTCTCCAGGAATGAAAATGCCAGCTTTCTGCACGTGGACGCCGCCGAGCAAGCATCGTTCAAGTCTCCCCTCCCACCGCCTTTCATGTCCAAGTCAGAGTCTCCCAAAGAGCCTGAACAGCGGCAGAAGCTCTTCATGGGAGGTCTGAGCTTTGAAACAACCGATGAGGGTGTGAGGAGCCCCAGCCCCAGGAGCACTGGGGAGCACTTACGGACTGGGTGGCTATGAGAGATCCAAACACCAAGTGCTCCAGAGGCTCTGCGCTTGTGACATATGTCCCTGCGGAGGAGGTGGAGGCAGCCATGAACGCATCCACACAGGGTGGACGGAAGATTGTGGAACCAAACAGGGCTGTGTCGAGAGAAGCTTCTCAAAGACCTGGTGCCCACTTAGCTGTGAGAAAGATTTTTGTGGGTGGCATTAAAGAAGTCACTGACGAACGTCATCTAAGAGATGATTTCGAACTGTGGGAACATCGAAGTGACTGAGATCATGACTGACCGAGGCAGTGGCAAAAAGAGGGGTTTTGCTTTTGTAACATTGGATGACCATGACTCTGTCGACAAGACTGTCATTCAGAAATCCCATCCTGTGCATGGCCACGGCTGTGAAGTCAGGAAAGTGCTCTCTAAGCAGGAGATGGCTCGTGCTTCATCCGGCCAAAGAGGTCGAAGTGGTTCTGGAAACTTTGGTGGTGGTCGTGGAGGTGGTTTTGGTGGGAATGACAACTTTGGTCGCGGAGGAAACTTCAGTGATCGAGGTGGCTTTGGTGGCAGTCGAGGTGGTGGTGGATATGGTGGCAATGGGGATGGCTATAACGGATTTGGTAATGATGGAAGCAACTTTGGAGGTGGCGGAAGCTATAATGATTTTGGCAACTACAACAATGAATCCTCAAATTTTGGACCCACGAAAGGAGGCAATTTTGGAGGCAGAAGCTCTGGCCCTTAAGGTGGTGGAGGCCAATACTTCGCCAAACCACGAAACCAACATGGCTATGGTAGTTCCAGCAGCAGCAGGAGCTACGGCAGTGGCAGAAGGTTTTAATTACTGCCAGGAACAAAGCTTAGCAGGAGAGGAGAGCCAGAGAAGTGACAGGGAGGCTACAGGTTACAACAGATTTGTGAACTCAGCCAAGTACAGTGGTGGCCAGGCCTAGCTGCTACAAAGAAGACATGTTTTAGACACTACTCATGTGTATGGGCAAAAAAAAAGTCGAGGACTGTATTTGTGACGAATTGTGGAACAGGTTATTTTAGTTTCTATTCTTTGGAAAGTGTAAAGCATTCCAACAAAGGGCTTTAATGTAGATTTTTTTTTTTTTGCACCCATGCTGTTGATGGCTAAATGTAATAGTCTGATCATGACGCTGAATAAATGTCTTTTTAAAAAATGTACTGTGTGAAGTTAGTCTACTCTGAAGCCATCTCGGTACATTACCCCAACAGTGTGGAGTTAGAATTCCTTCAGGGTGATGCCAGGTTCCAATGGAAATTTATTTGCAACCTGCTTGGGCACAGAACCCATTGTCTCCGCAAATCTTGGTGTACTTGAACTGACAGTTAATGTGTTGTGACCTGGAGTTCCCCATTAAAAGGTCACCCAAGCAAAGTCCTGGAGTTGATTTGGTTATTAATATGATTGTTGGCACATCCTATGCAATATATCTAAATTGAATTATGGTATCAGATAAAATTACAGATGGGATTAAAGCTTGTGTATCATCCATTATCATGTAATCAATAAACGATTTAATATTCCCTTGAAAAAAAAAAAAAAGAATGAAAATGTCAGCTCCCGCTATCTGGATCGCCCCCCACCCCCCTCCCGCGGACGCCCCCGTCTCTGCCCCTCCCCATGCCGAGACCACCCCGCTCCCTGCCCTGATCCACTGGGTCAGCCCCGCCTCCACTGCCTCCAGCGCGGAGCCCGGCGCCCGGTCGGCCCTTCTCACCCCCTTGGGCTCCCACAGCCGCCCATGTGGGATCGGGCTGCTCGTTTTCAAACTTGGCACGAAGAGCGCAGTGTGTATCTTCTGCCTTTTCCACTGGACATCCTGTGTGCGAGACCCGTCCCAACGCGTGTCACGAGCCCACGCCCTGGCGCCGGGGGGCTGCGTCCGTTATGGGACCCCGGGCGCTGGCGGGCTTCGGCCAGGACCTTCCGGCACCGGCGCCCCCGGACGAGTGTTTCTAGAGCTGGTCTGTACGGGTGGATTCGCGCGTCCTGTAGGTGGGCATCCCCCGCCCTTTACTAGGTGACCCCAAAACGTTCCCCAGAGGGGCCCGCTGGTTCTCTCCTGGGTCCCCTGCAGCGGAGTGTGGGTGGACGTCCCGCTGCCGCCCCCCCCCCCCCCCCCCCCCCCCCCCCCTCGGCAACCCCAGAGGCACGTGACCGTCGACGCGGCCCGCGCAGTGGCTGGTTTCGCAGTCTGCACCCGTGGGGCCGAGCTCTGGCTCCCGCTGTCTCGGCCCCTGTTCCCGCCGCATCCAAGGGAGCGCCCCTGGCCCTGGGGGGCCCACACTGCTAGCTGCCCACCCCGAATCCATCCTTCCTTCTTCCCTGGTTCCTGCGTCCTAACAGAGGTGAGGGCCGCACGGCCATCTTCCGAGTCTCCTGTGACTCAGGACCTGGCGACGAACCGTAAGCGGTGCTGATGTGTGGCATTTCCAAGTATGGGTCTCGAAACACCGGCCTCGGGCTCTTGCCAGCGGGGAGTCCCACAGGGCCTCCAGCTTGCTTCAGCCACACAGATAATGACGCTGATCTGCAGGGAGCAGCGGGACGGAAGAGCTGGAGGTCCCAGGTGACCTCGTGGACCAGGGCCCCCTACCGCTCTGGACTGTTACCAGGGAAACGCACTTGGCCCCGGGACCAGTGCACCACTGGGTTTCTTGGCTGTAAAGCGGCCTCATCACCCCAATATATTCCACCGACAGATGCCCTGTGCCCACTCCCAAGGGGCTGTGGGAGGGCTCGGGGACAGAGTCTCCCGTCACACCCTGTCCACACTAAGTGAAGCCTTGAAGGCCTGCACCCACCTCCTTCACGTGTGGATGTTTCTAGAACTCGCAAAGTCTTTAATTCTGTCCCCCCTTGGAATGTTCCCAAGATGATTATGGGAGGAAAAAGTTGGGGGGCTGCTTGTCTGTGGCTTTTCTCCCCTCCCCAGCCCCTCCTTGCCAGTCTCCAGTGAAGAGACAGGCTTCTCGCATACACGACATGCATGTTACATGTAAGTACACAAGTCGCACAACGTGGTCCTGTCAGAACTGTGCCCCTTTCTGATTTTGTTCCAGAGAGTTGGGCAGCGTTCTCCAGACCGTCCTTCATGTCCGGAAAAATGTAGGGCATGGTGACGGATGGTGGCTAGCTGGAACCCAGGAGACGATGAGGTAAGACTTGTTCATGTCCCCAGCTTTTAAAAATGGCATAAGACGACGTCCTAGCAATGGCGACCGCGTGCCGCCAACCACAGTTTGTTCAGACCAGTTTTAGGCACTTGAAGTAAAAAAGAGCAAGGTTAATGTTGTCCTAGGTCGGTAGAGGGACAGACGGGGCTTAGAGAGTGTCTCTCCGCCTGAGAGCGCAGCCCTGAGCGTGGGCACCGAGGCCGGGCTGACCTGGCCAGAGCTGGTCCCGGGCCTTCATCTCTCGAAGTTTCTCCGCGGAGGCTTGCCAAGACCCATGCGAGTATGAAACGCTGAGGTGTGTGCCATCGCGTCTATGCTGGCACTAATCGAGTAACTGGGGGGCAGAGTGACGCACCCCCCAGTCACAGAAGACACCCCAGGGCGGCCCGGCCCTTCAGAGCCATACCTGGCGTCCTCACTGCCCGCCCTGAGCTGGGAGCTGCAGGGGCCGCGGGTCACGGGGTGTCATCCTGCGGACTCCTGGCTGTCCCTGTTCGTGCGGGGACACCGGGGCCTTCTGTGGCTTCACACTCGGGCTTGTTCTTTCTTGTTCACTCTGGTGAGTAGGAGGACGCCAGGTTTGTAATGGTGGCTTTTTTCTTTTCCCCTGGCCAGCAGTCTAGTCTTTACCCCATGTCTTACCGCTGCAGCGTGTCTGTGGGTCGGGTCGGTCAGTGCCCTACTGATGCAATCTGCAAGCTTTACTCAACCTTACGGACCAATAATCTTGGGGCGCCTGAGTGGCTCAGTCGTTAAGCCTCTGCCTTCAGCTCAGGTCATGATCTCAGGGTCCTGGGATCGAGCCCCGCATTAAGCCCCGCATCGAGCTCCCTGCTCAGTGGGGAGTCTGCTTTTCTCTCTGCCCCTCCTCCTGGCTTT
Source organism: Enhydra lutris kenyoni (assembly GCF_002288905.1). NCBI lineage: Eukaryota > Metazoa > Chordata > Mammalia > Carnivora > Mustelidae > Enhydra > Enhydra lutris. The sequence goes on along the minus strand of NW_019154166.1, from coordinate 2,589,675 downwards.
GCTCTCTCCCTCTCTCACTCTCTCATAATAAATAAAATCTTCAAAAAAAAATAAAAAAGGAACCAATACTCTCCCCCAACAATCAAATTTTTACTCAAACTCTTTATACAATAATTTACTCTTTTATTACAAGTTTGTTTTTTCTGATTAAGTAATATACACTTGTTTTAGAAAATATGGAAATACAGAAACGTATAAAGAAGAAAATTAGAATCTTCCATAATTCCACCGCCAACTGCGGCTAAAATTGCTCTGTTCTACTCTCGAAACATTGAGCCTCAGCTCACGGGAACTTCTCAGACCCAGCCAGAGGCCGTCTTTCTTCAAAGGCTTCATGTCTTTCCCACAGAATAGAAAACAGGAATGAACAACATAGAAAAAACATACTCAAGCAGAATGAGGTTTTTTTACAAAGTAGTTTCCTATAAAATCTCCATTTCTGCAAATGCCTAGCAGTCAAGAGACTTGAATGCAGACTCTTGAGCATTTATTAAAATAAGAGTAGAGAGGGCAGGGGGCTCATCTCCAGATGCCCCCCCGACTTCTCGTGCTGTGGGGGGCAGGGTGGCCACCTTTCCTGCGAACTGGAGGTTTTTCGGTCTTAGGGGCTGCAGCAAGGCGGCGAGGGAGCCCTTGGGAAGGGATCTGGCGTGAGGAGAAAAGGAGGCAGAGTCAGCCTCCCCGCCACTGCGGAAAGGCACCGAGCGCAAGGGGCCATGGTCACTCAGCAGAGGGGAGAGACCACGCTACGGAAGATGGACAGGAAGCAGGGGCCAGATCCAGCTGGGGACCGGTCAGTGAGAGCCCCTCCACGCCCCCATCCCTGCCCCACTACCCCTCACCTCTTTCCGGGGGATCTCACCCAAACGGGAGTCTGTGTTCCTTCTGGGGACGTCATCCCCTCGGCTGTCGGTCCTGCCACACAAACGGAGGGATGAGGATGGGGAGCTGCCCCCCACCCCACTCCCCAATCTGTCTCGGGAAGAAGAACAAACGAGACGGACCTGGGGGTCCCGCGGGAGGACACCCAGCGGACTCGCTAGGGAGGTACACTAGGAGGTCACAGTCCTAGATTCTGAGCTCTCAGCTGCGGGGTAAAGAGCGGAAAACTAGGAGGACATGAAGACACAGAGGTGGCAGTCACAGGTGAGGAAACGGACACTGGAAGGGAAGAGACCAGAGAGAGGCGGGAGCCCCGAGGGACAGAGGAAGAGAGAAGACCGTGGGTCCACTGCTCCCCGCGCTTCCTTCCCCAGGAAGGAAAAACGGACGCCTCTCCGTGGCTCCGTGGTCCACACCTGGCCCGCTCCTCCCTGCCTGAGCCGGGCTGCCCATGGGCCACCCCCCCGCCCCATCCTGCACTGCCCTCCAGGCTGGTACCTGCTGTGTTCCTGCCTCTTCAGGTAGAGCAGCAGGTCCTCAGCCGGCAGCGCCCCCCAGCCCCGAGCCTGGTACAGTCGCAAGAGCTGAGACACGTCCATGAGCTGCCCCGCGGGAGCCAGCCCGTCTCCACCTGAGAGGCGCAGCGGGAACCCAGAAGGGCCTTCAGTCCCAGGTACTGGCTCCGCACCGAGACGTCCCCTGTCTATGTCCCGGGAAGCCACGGCCCGAGTACCAGTGTCTGGGGAGCTGCCGCTGGGACCGCTGCTCTGGGACTGGCTTGAAGGAAGCTCATGCGCCCGGAAAAGACTGGACGCCATGGCCAGGGGCACTTTGGTTTTATGAACGGGGGGTGGGAGGTGTGGCACGCGCGGGGCTTCCTCCCAGGATGGGACAGCCAGCGGACCTAGCAAGAAGGATGAGATGCGACAATCAGGAAAACGGGGCAAGGGACAAGGAGATGTCCCCCCCCCCCCCCCGGCCCTCACGAGGCTCTATGACCTTTGCCAACCCCCAAAGGTCCACAGTCAGATCCCGCCTTCCCCAACCCCGGCCCCAGCCTTCTCCGGAGTCGGCCCTCACCAGACTTCGGGGGCAACAGATCCACAGAGGGGGCCTCGCTGTTCTGGGGGACCGTGTCCAGCAGCTGTGGGGACAACACAGTAAGGTTCCCTGAGAACCAATAAAGAAAGACACCTGGGTCTGGGAGGGAGGCAGAGGCTGGGGAAAGTTCCAGAAGGGGGTTATGAGACAGAAATCAGAGGAACTGGGACAGAAGCACCAGTCCTGAAAGGGGGGGCAGCTCCAGGAGGAGAAAATGGAGAAGGGGACAAGGAGGTGAGGTGGGACGGGCAGGGGCCCTCTCTCACCTGCTGCAAAAAATGCTTGAGGCCCTCAAGCTGGGAGGGGGGCGGCAGCCCCTGCTTGAGGAAGCTGTCGCCGTCGGACCCGGGATCTTCCTCAGGGAATGGCCGCTCTGGCCTGTGGTCAGGGTGGAAGGTCCCGGCTGGAAAGGGAAACAGCCTCATGTGTGTTGTAGGGGAAGGGAGTCCGCTACAAAGGAACCCCAAATGCCCAGAGAAAAAGGCCTATTAGATACAGCAGGGGCATCCCAGCTGGGAGAAGGGGAGGGTCGGAGTTTGCAGCCGCTGGAGAGAGGCCCAGCTGGGTTCCGAGAAGCGTGGCGGGGAGGGGAAGGCTGTGCCACAGGGACTCTGAGCCAAGAAACCCCACCACAAGCTCCCCGAAGGCCAGAAGCTGATGTTCAGAACAGCTTGAAATTAAGGGACATGCTCTGGCGCGGAGGAGAACTCGCCCTCATTCTTTTTAATTGTGACTACTTATTTCTATATTTAAAGTCGTGATGTCACCCATCCCTCATTCTTCACTGGACCCGGGCTGTCGGGCCTGCACCCCAGAGCGCTTCTGTCCACCCAAGTGGACGCTGGTGAGCCAGGAAACGCCACCGCACCCAAGGAACAGTGACCGACCCATTGGGGCACCTCTCCTTGAGCTGGACCTGAGACACAGAGACACCGATGTCTCTACCGTTGTCTGGAGTACCGGCTGCGACCAGTGTCACAGCCAGTCAAACAGCGGAGGAGAGAAAAGCAAGAACCCGGCAGAGAGCATGATCCACTGAGGAAGGAGCTGCGCGGGGAGAGGCAGCAGCTGCGCGGGAAGAGGCAGCGTCAAGGGCCCACGCGGCCCCAAATTGGCTCTGGAGGGCACCCGGTCCCAGCTCCGCTTCCCATCAAGCCCAGAGGCGTCAGACTGCCACGAGCTCTCGCTCCCTCTATCCCGGCTCCTTGCACCTCCTGGTCTCAGAGACGGCTGGGGGCTGGGAGGCTGCTGGAGCCCCACACAGAGAGGAGGTAAGAGGCTGCCCGTGAGGGACGCGGGTCCCCACTTACCCGAGGATGAGGTGAGCTTTGGCTCCAGGGGCTGGAAGGAGTGCTGGCTCTGGAAGGAGGGGCCCAGCAGGAGGCTGAGGTCCGCGGAGGGGCCGCAGAGGACAGGCGGCGGCCCTCCGAGCGACTCCTCCCCAGCTTCCCGGCTCTGCTGCAGCGCGGGCTTCAGGGCCACGGCCACGGGAGGCAGAGGCCACAGCCTCTGCTCCCCCTTCTCCGGCTCCTGAGGCCCAGGGCTGGAGGGGCTGGTGGCGGGGACCTGGGCACAGAGGAAGGAAGGCGGCTCACGCCCTATGCACATGGACCCGAGACTGGGTACAGGCGCCTTGATTCCAAGCTAGAGATGACACGTGAGCAGAAAGCCCCTCGGAGGGGATCTGATAACAACCACCACCTCCCATCCCATTTTCCAATGCTTATTTTCAACCTCTCAGTTCCTGCTCCAGAAGCTGTACAGGTAAGACAGGCGGGCACGGAGACGTGTGCGAATGATAACTACATCAGCTCTGTGCGTGGAAGCAGGATGGAAAGGACGACTTTGATGCCACGAATGCACACTTGGGTCAAGTGAGAAGTCCCACTGCCACGCACGGGAGGCCACCGCGGGGGCCGGGCGAGCACGAGGCATGAGCCGCTTCCGAGCAGAGCGCCAGAGCCAGTGGGCAGGGGAGGACGGAGAGCACGTCCCTCCGCACGCCTTTACAAACTGTTTGATTTCCCTTTTTTCACGTGCACATTATTATCTCTTCCAAACGAGATTTTAGCTTAAACTAAAAACTGACGAATTACGGCCAGGAAGTGGGAGATGTCACCAGAACAAGGTGGGGGTGAGACTCCTCTGGGGCTAGGGGAGGAGAGCTGGGCCCCCCCGGCCGGGGCCACCCTGGGGGAGCCGTGACCACGGCGAAAAGACTTTCTTCCTCTTCAAGGAAGCACACAAGGGTTGCCCCCCAATGTGGTTCTAGGACCGACCTCAGGACCAGCCGAGTCCGAGGGGCGATGCCTACCGGGGGGTTCGCAGGCAGGGTGGGGGCGCTGAGCAGCTGGTTCGCCTCCTCCCAGTGGGCCTGCAGCATGGCCTGGAGCCTCTCCACCAGCTCGGCCCGCTGCTCCTCCAGCTGCTGGCGGCCGCTCTGCAGGTCGCGCACCCGGGCCTGCTCCCGGGCCAGCCTGGGGGAGAGACGACAGAGGGGATGGGCGGCCTCAGAGCAAGCGGGCACTCGAGACTCGGAGAGGTGCCCGGGCCGCTGCAGACGCGGACAGGCCCACGGAGGGGGCAGCTCTCCGCCCTGCCTGGTTCGGGCTCCGCGAGTGGGAAAGGGCAGCCGCGGGGACCGGACCTGAGCTCGTAGTCCTGCAGCACCTGCCGCTGCCGCTCCTCCCGCTCCGCCGCCTCCCCCTTGAACTGGGCCAGCTGAGAGGACAGTTCCTGCTGGTGCTGCGCGCTCAGGTCCCGCAGCTGCTTCCTGGGAGGGCGAGGGGGGGGATGGAGAGCTGAGCCTGGAGGCCAAGGTCATCAAAGGGGAAAGGGCCAGAAGCGGTGCCTGTGAGGGCGAGAACGCCAGCCAGCCTGGTTGAGGCCCGGCGGGGTTCAGGAATGAGGGCCAGAGCGGGCGTCTCAGAACGGGGTCCCCGGAGGCAGACCCTGAGGTGAGGGTGTGTGGGACAGTGGCTCACTGAAGAAGTGTTTCCAGAAAACGCTAGTCGGGGAGAGGGGAAGCGGGAAGTAGGCCTGGGAGGGGCAGGGGGAGGCCCAGCACTGTCCCCATCCAGGCAGGGGAGCACCCGGGAGGGCCCAGCACCTGTGGTGCTCCCGCAGGGAGGCGGCCTGCCGGAGGCTGCTCTCCTGGGCCTGCGCCAGCCGCTCCGTCACCTGCTGCTCCAGCCGCACGGCCAGCTCAGACTCCAGCTGCAGCCGCTGGCTCTCATAGCGCGCCTGGGGGCGAGAAGAGGTGAGCTGAGGGCTCCCCGGGCTGGGGCTGAGGAGGGAGGAGGGAGGCAGACAGAAGGGCCAGGGCCCCCGGCCCCACGCCAGAGGGAGGAAGAACAGGGAGGAGGGAAGGGAGGCTCCCAGGCGGGACTCCGGGCTTCATGCGTGCGAAAGGACAGGTGACACCGGACAAAAGAAGTATCTGTGTAGCCTAAAGCAGGGGCAGGTCAAAGGAGCCCATCTTTACGACGGGCAGTGAAGGTCCCTGTCCCCTCCGCCTAATGCATGGTTGGGCCGCGTATGCATGGTCGGGCCGCGTCTCAGGCTCCTTCCTCTCCTTCCTCACAGTCCTTCTGCGTCTCTCCAAAACCCGACTGCCCCACACGGAACCGGACTTCCGAATCCCACAGTGATGATTCCTCGTCTCTGTCTCATGGGGTCCTGCCTGCCGCACTGGCCACCCGCGTCCCTCACCCCTGCCCCACCGCCAGCCCCGCAACCCCGCGCCCTCTGCTCCCCCCTCCAAGTGCCCAATGGGGGCGGATGCTTTCTCCAGCTCTGTCCTCAGTCCTCTCCCCAACCACCTCCTAACATTCCGGGTCCCAGAGGCTTTCACGTTTGTTAGTAAACATGGGGCACTCGGGCTATGTTTTTTCTTACCATTTATACCTTTCTAAATCTGTCTCTTGCGCTGGACTTTTACGCCCACACACCCAGAAGCCCCCTGAATAAGGGTTCTTGGCTCACCTCAAACAAAACAGCTCCAACACTGAGCTCATCTGGTGTTTTATACTCGAACCTTCTCCTCCTACGCGACTTCTTGCCTTGGTTCACGGCACCGCTCTCCATGGGGACACCCGCACTATAGGTCAGCCCTGACTCTCCTGCTTCTGTCCACCTTCCAAAGGGCCCTTCCGTTCTACCTCCTGAACATCTCCTGATTCTAGTCCCCCGCTCACGACTAGGGCCATTCACTACTAGGTCACGCCTACTTGATCTTCTGGCCTCTCTTCTACCCCGCACCCTCTCTCACGTTGCCCCAAGAGATCCTCCACTTTGTGCCCTAGCGAAAATTCTAGAATACAAATGTGCTCAATTTTTCCCCTTGTTTGAAACAGTCCAAAGGCCACCGCTGCCTGAAGAATGGAGTCTGGCTGCCCAAAACGGCTTGCATGGCAACCCCACTCGGTCCGCTCTCCTGCCATGCGAAACCCTTCACGATTCTACCAATGTAGTTTTTTTTTTTTTAATTTTGTAAAAATTGTGGTAGAAAAAAGCACGTAATATAAAATTTACCTTCTTAACCACTTCTAAGCGTACAGGTGGGTAGTGTTAACTGTATTCACAGGACTGTGAAGATCTCCAGGAATTTTCATCTTATAAAATGAAAACTGTATGCGCTGTTCCCCATTTCCTCCCACTCCAGCCCCGGTCTAACTTCTGCGTCCCGATACTGACTGCTCTAGACAGCTCACTGCCTGCATTCTCCTGGTGAAAAACTTAAAGAGCTACTCCCTCAGAGCCGCCGATGGCCCTTAAGTAATCTGCTCTACAGAACGGGCGTCCAAGGATTACGTACAATGACGCTCACAGCAGTACTACTTTCATAGTGAAAAAATTGGTGTCCATGTACATTTCTCATCGAAAGGAAAATGCTTAAGAAAACTTATAATACCCCCATTCACTGTGACATTACACAACTCTTCAAAGTCACGATGTCCATCTTTCTGCACGTACTGCGCGTATGGGATGTGGAAAGATGTCTCTATTAAGAGGTAACAGTGACAGGTTGCAGCAAATGCATGTTTTTTTAAAGCGGCAACCCACAGGGCGCCTGGGTGGCTTGGTCAGTTAAGTGTCCGACTCTTGGTTTCGGCTCAGGTCATGATCTCCGGGTCCTGGGACTGAGCCCCTCACCTGGCTCCTCGGAGGGAGTCTGCCTGGGATTCTCTCTCCCTCTGCCCCTCCCACCACCCCCAGCTCCTTCTCTCTCTCTCCCTCAAATAAATAAATACATCTTAAAAAAAAAAAAGGCAGCAACGCACAAACTCAAATGAAAAGATCCTGAAAGGACACATACAAAGGGGTGTGGTAAGAAAGGCAATCAGGGGCGCCTGAGTGGCTCAGTGGGTTAAGCAACTGCCTTTGGCTCAGGTCATGATCCCGGAGTTCCGGGATCAAGTCCCACATCGGGCTCCCTGCTCCACGGAGAGTCTGCTTCTCCATCTGACTTTCTCCCCTCTCATGTTCTCTCTCATTATCTCTCAAATAAATAAATAAAAATCTTTAGAGAAAAAAAGAAAGGTAACCAAGAGTTTCTATATCTGTACTATTCAAACTTGCCTGACAGATAACTTTTATATCATAAAAGTATTTTTAAAATTTCTTTGGGAACCTCCCAGCCATGTTGATATTGGCTCCCTTCTTTGTCCATGATATTTACCTCCAATAAATTCACTTTGGCTGAAGTATGCATGTTATAATTTCTAAAGTAACCCCTAAACAGACAGAAACTTTAAAACCAGCTGACAAAAGAAGGAAAAAGAGAAAAAAGTAATGAATCTCAAAGGTGACAAGAAAGGAGAGAAGAATAAACATTAAGTAAGACAAAATGAAATCTAAAGTTAAAACATAGACCCAACCATAAATAAATAAACCGAATGTAAAAGAATTTGATGCTCCAATTAAGAGACAAATATATAAAGGCTGAAGTAAAGATTACAAAACTATTGGCCAGGCAAGCTCTACTTTAAGGAAAAAGCTTAAAAAATATTTTTGAAAAGGCTGGTGTAAGTCTAGTATCATCGTATTATGAGGCAAAAACTGATTCTAAGGTAAAAGGCCTGTAGAGATAAAGAGAGTTACCTCATATGGATAAAACATCCAATTTACCAGAAAAGATGTAGAATTTTAAAACTTATATGTGCTTAACAACGACCTTAAAGGGGCGCCTGGGTGGCTCAGTGGGGTAAAGCATTTGCCTTTGGCTCAGGTCATGATCTCAGGGTCCTGGGATCGAGCCCCGCATCGGACTCTCTGCTCAGCAGGGAGCCTACTTCTCCCTCTCTCTCTGCCTGCCTCTCTGCCTACTTGTGATCTCTGTCTGTCAAATAAATTTTAAAAACTTAAAAAAAAAACAAAAACAAACAGAAAAACACAATGGTCTTAAAATGTATAAAGCAAAAATTGACAGCCTACAGGAGAAATAGGAAAATCCACATTCAGTAAGGTGTTAACAGAAAACAAAAATCAATAAGGAAACAATGATTTAAATAGCGCTATTAAACTCAACACACATACAAATAGACACATACATAACACTTCACCAACAACTGTAAGATACACATTTTTAAGCACACATGAGACACTTAGAATAATGGACCATAGATTAGAACAAAAAATATGTATAAAAAATTTCAAAGAATTTAAGTAACAAAAATGATATATTCTCTCGCATCTGCAAGAAACTCTCCAGTGATGGGGGCAGGGGAAGGGAGAGAGGGGGATGGGGAGGTGCAGCCAAACGGAGGAATGTTGCGAAATGTCAACAGGTGAATGCAAGCGTCATTCATTATACTATTCATGCAACATTTTGTTAAGATAGAAATATTCCAACACACAAAGTTGTGTGGGATACACTTAAGCAATTTTTTTTAAAAGACCATACTCTCTAATCACAAAGTTAAGCTATAAATCAATAATAAAAACATAAGTAAAGGGGCGCCTGGGTGGCTCAGTGGGTTATGATCCCAGGATCCTGAGATCGAGTCCTGCATCGGGCTCCCTGCGCATGGGGGAGTCTGTTTCTCTCTCTGCCCCACCCCCCACGTGTGTGTATATGCTCTCTCTCTCTCTCTCTCAAATAAATAAATAAAACCTTTAAAAAAATAATAATAAGTAGGGGGCGCCTGGCTGACTCAGTCAGTAGAGCATGCAACTCTTGGACCTCAGGGTTGTGAGTTGGAGCCCCACATTAGGTGTGGAGATTACTTAAAAATAAAATCTTAGGGGCGCCTGGGTGGCTCAGTGGGTTAAGCCTCTGCCTTCAGCCCAGGTCATGATCTCAGGATCCTGGGATCGAGCCCTGCATCAGGCTCTCTGCTTAATGGGGAGCCTGCTTCCCCCCCACCCCCCCGCCTGCCTCTCTGCCTACTTGTGATCTCTCTCTCTCTCTGTCAAATAAATAAATAAAATCTTAAAAAATAAATAAATAAGGGGCGCCTGGGTGGCTCAGTGGGTTAAGCCTCTGCCTTCAGCTCAGGTCATGATCTAGGGATCCTGGGATCGAGCCCCGCATCAGGCTCTCTGCTCGGCGGGAAGCCTGCTTCCCCCTCTCTCTCTGCCTGCCTCTCTGCCTACTTTTGATCTCTCTCTCTG